>NC_073345.2:1825909-2130227 GCF_027580225.2 Misgurnus anguillicaudatus | reverse complement strand
CCTTCGACTCTGGTGGGACTCGAACCCACAACCTTTGAACCACGTCAACTCACAATCTAGAAGTCCAATGCGCTATCCATTGCGCCACAGAGTCTACAACAAACCCTTTGATGTGTTGCTCACAATTCTGGGGAAAGACAGATTCCAGTTATTATTAGCTTTTGTATTTTTCAGCCCAAGAGTTACAATTACTATTTTGACCTTCTGCTCTTTACATATGCAAATTAGCACAATTGTCAAATGGAAAGCAGTTTTAGGATACGAATTCAGGATCTCCAGATGAAAGGACAGGAGCTTTCACCAGCTAATGCTGTGCAACCTAATGTCACATGTCTTCAGATCTTTTGAAAGCAGGAACAAGACTGTCATGTTTTCTTTTTGGACCTCCTGCCTTTTATGTAGAACGGAGAAAACGGCAACTAAAAGGATGGAATCGCTGGGACTTGAACAATCTGTTTACAAGACATGATCACTGAACAGCTATGCTAGGGCATCCTGAAACTCCATTGCTATATTTTAATATAACCAAGAACAAGGAAGTCAAACCTCCTTGTGGACCTCCTTTCTCTAAAGTAGACCGAAGGACAGTCGTTGATAGGAAGGCACGGCTTGGAATTCAACAGTCTGTTGACAAGTCCGGCCCTTTGACCAGCTGATACTGTGCACCCTAACGACACATGGCTTCAGGTCTACTGAAAACGGGAACACGTCAATCGTATTTTCTGCCCGGACCTCCTGCCTTTTCCAGTAGATCGGAGAGCAGAGCCTCTGAATGGAAGGAAACGCTGGGATTCGAACAATTCGCTTACAAGACGTGGTCCTTGGACAGCTATGCCAGGGCATCCTAAAATTGCACGGCTTTCTTTTGATTAAGATGGGTAACGGAAAGTTCAATCTTTTTGATGCCCTTCATGAAGGCCAAAGACCACAACCACTGATAGAAGGCACCACAGGGATTTCATCACGGAAGCTCCTACTTACAAGACAGGTGCTTGGGCCATGGACACCCTTGAGGCTAAAGCCAGGCAAAAGACATGGCGCCCTAACAGGAAATGCTAAACAAATTAAGTCCTATCAGTGAAGGCTTTAGGGTAAAGGTTGTTCATAAATCAAATTGGTCCGTTTTCCAAAAATATCAGAAAGTTATGACAGCATTCTTAACAACCATGAATTATAAGAAGGTTGTATTTCATCCGATAAACAGACACAAAGACAGCCCCTAGCTGCCGTCAGACTGAGGTCAACGCTGGGATTTGAAAATCTATGTTTTGAGGGAGGATGAGTCACAGTGTGAAGAGATACAAAAATGTGACAAGAAAGCCACTGAGTGGAGGCCGAAGACGGCAAACATCGTTAGAAGGCACCACTGGGATTCGAACCCAGGATCTCCTGTTTACAAGACAGGCGCTTTGACCGGCTAAGCCATGGCGCCCCACAACAAAGTGCTTCTGGAGTTAAGTGCTATCAGTGAAGGCTTTATGCTCCAGGGCATCCATGAATTGGATTGGTCCGTTAGAGTGAAAACTAGAAAGTTTTGCCCAAAGTACGGGCCTTTGGCTGAAAATGGACCGCTGCCGTGACAACTCTGAATTTTCAGGATGTACCATATCTCAACTGAGAAACAGCCAAACAAACAGACCCTAGTTGACCACGTGATAAAGGCTCCGCTGGGATTTGAACCCAGGATCTCCTGTTTACTAGACAGGCGCTTTAACCAACTAAGCCACGGCGCCACTCTCCAGTTGCAGATTGTGGAAGGGTGAGTCACAGTATGAACAGGCACAACAATGTGAGATGAAAAGCTTTCAGCAGGGTCTTGGTAGCTAAAAGCCTTCTACTCTGGTGGGACTCGAACCCACAACCTTTGAATCACGTCAACTCACAATCTAGAAGTCCAATGCGCTATCCATTGCGCCACAGAGCCTACAACAAACCCTTTGATGTGTTGCTCACAATTCTGGGGAAAGACAGATTCCAGTTATTATTAGCTTTTGTATTTTTCAGCCCAAGAGTTACAATTACTATCTTGACCTTCTGCTCTTTACATATGCAAATTAGCACAATTGTCAAATGGAAAGCAGTTTTAGGATACGAATTCAGGATCTCCAGATGAAAGGACAGGAGCTTTCACCAGCTAATGCTGTGCAACCTAATGTCACATGTCTTCAGATCTTTTGAAAGCAGGAACAAGACTGTCATGTTTTCTTTTTGGACCTCCTGCCTTTTATGTAGAACGGAGACAACGGCAACTAAAAGGATAGAATCGCTGGGAGTTGAACAACCTGTTTACAAGACATGATCACTGAACAGCTATGCTAGGGCATCCTGAAACTCCAAGGCTATATTTAAATATAACCAAGAACAAGAAAGTCAAACCTCCTTGTGGACCTCCTTTCTCTAAAGTAGACCGAAGAACAGTCGTTGATAGGAAGGCACGGCTTGGAATTCAACAGTCTGTTGACAAGTCTGGCCCTTTGACCAGCTGATACTGTGCACCCTAACCACACATGGCTTCAGGTCTACTGAAAACGGGAACACGTCAATCGTATTTTCTGCCCGGACCTCCTGCCTTTTCCAGTAGATCGGAGAGCAGAGCCTCTGAATGGAAGGAAACGCTGGGATTCGAACAATTCGCTTACAAGACGTGGTCCTTGGACAGCTATGCCAGGGCATCCTAAAATTGCACGGCTTTCTTTTGATTTAGACAGGTAACAGAAAGTTCAATCTTTTTGATGCCCTTCATGAAGGCCAAAGACCACAACCACTGATAGAAGGCACCACAGGGATTTCATCACGGAAGCTCCTACTTACAAGACAGGTGCTTGGGCCATGGACACCCTTGAGACTAAAGCCAGGCAAAAGACATGGCGCCCTAACAGGAAATGCTAAACAAATTAAGTCCTATCAGTGAAGGCTTTAGGGTAAAGGTTGTTCATAAATCAAATTGGTCGGTTTTCCAAAAATATCCGAAAGTTATGACAGCATTCATAACAACCATGAATTATAAGAAGGTTGTATTTCATCCGATAAACAGACACAAAGACAGCCCCTAGCTGCCGTCAGACTGAGGTCAACGCTGGGATTTGAAAATCTATGTTTTGAGGGAGGATAAGTCACAGTGTGAAGAGATACAAAAATGTGACAAGAAAGCCACTGAGTGGAGGCCGAAAACGGCAAAAATCGTTAGAAGGCACCACTGGGATTCGAACCCAGGATCTCCTGTTTACAAGACAGGCGCTTTGACCGGCTAAGCCATGGCGCCCCACAACGAAGTGCTTCTGGAGTTAAGTGCTATCAGTGAAGGCTTTATGCTCCAGGGCATCCATGAATTGGATTGGTCCGTTAGAGTGAAAACTAGAAAGTTTTGCCCAAAGTACGGGCCTTTGGCTGAAAATGGACCGCTGCCGTGACAACTCTGAATTTTCAGGATGTACCATATCTCAACTGAGAAACAGCCAAACAAACAGACCCTAGTTGACCACGTGATTAAGGCTCCGCTGGGATTCGAACCCAGGATCTCCTGTTTACTAGACAGGCGCTTTAACCAACTAAGCCACGGCGCCACTCTCCAGCTGCAGATTGTGGAAGGGTGAGTCACAGTATGAACAGGCACAACAATGTGAGATGAAAAGCTTTCAGCAGGGTCTTGGTAGCTAAAAGCCTTCGACTCTGGTGGGACTCGAACCCACAACCTTTGAATCACTTTAACTCACAATCTAGAAGTCCAATGCGCTATCCATTGCGCCACAGAGCCTACAACAAACCCTTTGATGTGTTGCTCACAATTCTGGGGAAAGACAGATTCCAGTTATTATTAGCTTTTGTATTTTTCAGCCCAAGAGTTACAATTACTATCTTGACCTTCTGCTCTTTACATATGCAAATTAGCACAATTGTCAAATGGAAAGCAGTTTTAGGATACGAATTCAGGATCTCCAGATGAAAGGACAGGAGCTTTCACCAGCTAATGCTGTGCAACCTAATGTCACATGTCTTCAGATCTTTTAAAAGCAGGAAAAGACTGTCATGTTTTTTTTTGGACCTCCTGCCTTTTATGTAGAACGGAGAAAACGGCAACTAAAAGGATGGAATCGCTGGGACTTGAACAATCTGTTTACAAGACATGATCACTGAACAGCTATGCTAGGGCATCCTGAAACTCCATGGCTATATTTTAATATAACCAAGAACAAGAAAGTCAAACCTCCTTGTGGACCTCCTTTCTCTAAAGTAGACCGAAGGACAGTCGTTGATAGGAAGGCACGGCTTGGAATTCAACAGTCTGTTGACAAGTCCGGCCCTTTGACCAGCTGATACTGTGCACCCTAACGACACATGGCTTCAGGTCTAATGAAAACGGGAACACGTCAATCGTATTTTCTGCCCGGACCTCCTGCCTTTTCCAGTAGATCGGAGAGCAGAGCCTATGAATGGAAGGAAACGCTGGGATTCGAACAATTCGCTTACAAGACGTGGTCCTTGGACAGCTATGCCAGGGCATCCTAAAATTGCACGGCTTTCTTTTGATTAAGACAGGTAACGGAAAGTTCAATCTTTTTGATGCCCTTCATGAAGGCCAAAGACCACAACCACTGATAGAAGGCACCACAGGGATTTCATCACGGAAGCTCCTACTTACAAGACAGGTGCTTGGGCCATGGACACCCTTGAGACTAAAGCCAGGCAAAAGACATGGCGCCCTAACAGGAAATGCTAAACAAATTAAGTCCCATCACTGAAGGCTTTAGGCTAAAGGTTGTTCATAAATTAAATTGGTCCGTTTTCCAAAAATATCAGAAAGTTATGACAGCATTCATAACAACCATGAATTATAAGAAGGTTGTATTTCATCCGATAAACAGACACAAAGACAGCCCCTAGCTGCCGTCAGACTGAGGTCAACGCTGGGATTTGAAAATCTATGTTTTGAGGGAGGATGAGTCACAGTGTGAAGAGATACAAAAATGTGACAAGAAAGCCACTGAGTGGAGGCCGAAGACGGCAAACATCGTTAGAAGGCACCACTGGGATTCGAACCCAGGATCTTCTGTTTACAAGACAGGGGCTTTGACCGGCTAAGCCATGGCGCCCCACAACGAAGTGCTTCTGGAGTTAAGTGCTATCAGTGAAGGCTTTATGCTCCAGGGCATCCATGAATTGGATTGGTCCGTTAGAGTGAAAACTAGAAAGTTTTGCCCAAAGTACGGGCCTTTGGCTGAAAATGGACCGCTGCCGTGACAACTCTGAATTTTCAGGATGTACCATATCTCAACTGAGAAACAGCCAAACAAACAGACCCTAGTTGACCATGTGATTAAGGCTCCGCTGGGATTCGAACCCAGGATCTCCTGTTTACTAGACAGGCGCTTTAACCAACTAAGCCACGGCGCCACTCTCCAGCTGCAGATTGTGGAAGGGTGAGTCACAGTATGAACAGGCACAACAATGTGAGATGAAAAGCTTTCAGCAGGGTCTTGGTAGCTAAATGCCTTCGACTCTGGTGGGACTCGAACCCACAACCTTTGAATCACGTCAAGTCACAATCTAGAAGTCCAATGCGCTATCCATTGCGCCACAGAGCCTACAACAAACCCTTTGATGTGTTGCTCACAATTCTGGGGAAAGACAGATTCCAGTTATTATTAGCTTTTGTATTTTTCAGCCCAAGAGTTACAATTACTATTTTGACCTTCTGCTCTTTACATATGCAAATTAGCACAATTGTCAAATGGAAAGCAGTTTTAGGATACGAATTCAGGATCTCCAGATGAAAGGACAGGAGCTTTCACCAGCTAATGCTGTGCAACCTAATGTCACATGTCTTCAGATCTTTTGAAAGCAGGAACAAGACTGTCATGTTTTCTTTTTGGACCTCCTGCCTTTTATGTAGAACGGAGAAAACGGCAACTAAAAGGATGGAATCGCTGGGACTTGAACAATCTGTTTACAAGACATGATCACTGAACAGCTATGCTAGGGCATCCTGAAACTCCATGGCTATATTTTAATATAACCAAGAACAAGAAAGTCAAACGTCCTTGTGGACCTCCTCTCTCTAAAGTAGACCGAAGAACAGTCGTTGATAGGAAGGCACGGCTTGGAATTCAACAGTCTGTTGACAAGTCCGGCCCTTTGACCAGCTGATACTGTGCACCCTAACGACACATGGCTTCAGGTCTACTGAAAACGGGAACACGTCAATCGTATTTTCTGCCCGGACCTCCTGCCTTTTCCAGTAGATCGGAGAGCAGAGCCTCTGAATGGAAGGAAACGCTGGGATTCGAACAATTCGCTTACAAGACGTGGTCCTTGGACAGCTATGCCAGGGCATCCTAAAATTGCACGGCTTTCTTTTGATTAAGACAGGTAACGGAAAGTTCAATCTTTTTGATGCCCTTCATGAAGGCCAAAGACCACAACCACTGATAGAAGGCACCACAGGGATTTCATCACGGAAGCTTCTACTTACAAGACAGGTGCTTGGGCCATGGACACCCTTGAGACTAAAGCCAGGCAAAAGACATGGCGCCCTAACAGGAAATGCTAAACAAATTAAGTCCCATCACTGAAGGCTTTAGGGTAAAGGTTGTTCATAAATTAAATTGGTCCGTTTTCCAAAAATATCAGAAAGTTATGACAGCATTCATAACAACCATGAATTATAAGAAGGTTGTATTTCATCCGATAAACAGACACAAAGACAGCCCCTAGCTGCCGTCAGACTGAGGTCAACGCTGGGATTTGAAAATCTATGTTTTGAGGGAGGATGAGTCACAGTGTGAAGAGATACAAAAATGTGACAAGAAAGCCACTGAGTGGAGGCCGAAGACGGCAAACATCGTTAGAAGGCACCACTGGGATTCGAACCCAGGATCTCCTGTTTACAAGACAGGCGCTTTGACCGGCTAAGCCATGGCGCCCCACAACGAAGTGCTTCTGGAGTTAAGTGCTATCAGTGAAGGCTTTATGCTCCAGGGCATCCATGAATTGGATTGGTCCGTTAGAGTGAAAACTAGAAAGTTTTGCCCAAAGTACGGGCCTTTGGCTGAAAATGGACCGCTGCCGTGACAACTCTGAATTTTCAGGATGTACCATATCTCAACTGAGAAACAGCCAAACAAACAGACCCTAGTTGACCACGTGATAAAGGCTCCGCTGGGATTCGAACCCAGGATCTCCTGTTTACTAGACAGGCGCTTTTACCAACTAAGCCACGGCACCACTCTCCAGCTACAGATTGCGGAAAGGGTGAGTCACAGTATGAACAGGCACAACAATGTGAGATGAAACGCTTTCAGCAGGGTCTTGGTAGCTAAAAGCCTTCTACTCTGGTGGGACTCGAACCCACAACCTTTGAATCACGTCAACTCACAATCTAGAAGTCCAATGCGCTATCCATTGCGCCACAGAGCCTACAACAAACCGTTTGATGTGTTGCTCACAATTCTGGGGAAAGACAGATTCCAGTTATTATTAGCTTTTGTATTTTTCAGCCCAAGAGTTACAATTACTATCTTGACCTTCTGCTCTTTACATATGCAAATTAGCACAATTGTCAAATGGAAAGCAGTTTTAGGATATGAATTCAGGATCTCCAGATGAAAGGACAGGAGCTTTCACCAGCTAATGCTGTGCAACCTAATGTCACATGTCTTCAGATCTTTTGAAAGCAGGAACAAGACTGTCATGTTTTCTTTTTGGACCTCCTGCCTTTTATGTAGAACGGAGAAAACGGCAACTAAAAGGATGGAATCGCTGGGAGTTGAACAACCTGTTTACAAGACATGATCACTGAACAGCTATGCTAGGGCATCCTGAAACTCCAAGGCTATATTTAAATATAACCAAGAACAAGAAAGTCAAACCTCCTTGTGGACCTCCTTTCTCTAAAGTAGACCGAAGAACAGTCGTTGATAGGAAGGCACGCCTTGGAATTCAACAGTCTGTTGACAAGTTTGGCCCTTTGACCAGCTGATACTGTGCACCCTAACCACACATGGCTTCAGGTCTACTGAAAACGGGAACACGTCAATCGTATTTTCTGCCCGGACCTCCTGCCTTTTCCAGTAGATCGGAGAGCAGAGCCTCTGAATGGAAGGAAACGCTGGGATTCGAACAATTCGCTTACAAGACGTGGTCCTTGGACAGCTATGCCAGGGCATCCTAAAATTGCACGGCTTTCTTTTGATTTAGACAGGTAACAGAAAGTTCAATCTTTTTGATGCCCTTCATGAAGGCCAAAGACCACAACCACTGATAGAAGGCACCACAGGGATTTCATCACGGAAGCTCCTACTTACAAGACAGGTGCTTGGGCCATGGACACCCTTGAGACTAAAGCCAGGCAAAAGACATGGCGCCCTAACAGGAAATGCTAAACAAATTAAGTCCTATCAGTGAAGGCTTTAGGGTAAAGGTTGTTCATAAATCAAATTGGTCCGTTTTCCAAAAATATCCGAAAGTTATGACAGCATTCATAACAACCATGAATTATAAGAAGGTTGTATTTCATCCGATAAACAGACACAAAGACAGCCCCTAGCTGCCGTCAGACTGAGGTCAACGCTGGGATTTGAAAATCTATGTTTTGAGGGAGGATAAGTCACGTGTGAAGAGATACAAAAATGTGACAAGAAAGCCACTGAGTGGAGGCTGAAGACGGCAAACATCGTTAGAAGGCACCACTGGGATTCGAACCCAGGATCTCCTGTTTACAAGACAGGCGCTTTGACCGGCTAAGCCATAGCGCCCCACAACGAAGTGCTTCTGGAGTTAAGTGCTATCAGTGAAGGCTTTATGCTCCAGGGCATCCATGAATTGGATTGGTCCGTTAGAGTGAAAACTAGAAAGTTTTGCCCAAAGTACGGGCCTTTGGCTGAAAATGGACCGCTGCCGTGACAACTCTGAATTTTCAGGGCCTTTGGCTGAAAATGGACCGCTGCCGTGACAACTCTGAATTTTCAGGATGTACCATATCTCAAGTAAGAAACAGCCAAACAAAAAGACCCTAGTTGACCACGTGATAAAGGACCCGCTTGGATTCGAACCCAGGATCTCCTGTTTACTAGACAGGCGCTATAACCAACTAAGCCACGGTGCCACTCTCCAGCTGCAGATTGTGGAAGGGTGAGTCAGAGTATTGTAGCAAATGGCTCGGAGTCAGATTGAGGCCATTTGGCGTCTGGATCGTAAACAGCCCTAAAATTGTGACTTTAGATAACCCTGTGTCCTGATAACACAATCACCCAGATATCTACCACCTATCAAGGCTGTAAAGTGGGCAACAATTAAAACAAATGCCGTCGTAAAAGGACGTTCAAAGGAATTCCATCAGAGCCGTTCAAACGAATATCGCCAGAGACACAACAGGGGGCACAGACTGTATGTCTGTGATGAAACCACATTTAAAGAGCCCAATGAGCTGTTTAAATGTATATATATATATGTTATATCCCTTTACTGCATGATCATGTATGTGTGATGTAACTGTGTGTTAACACTTTAGTTAGATTTTGTTCACTGTAGCATGGTTCATATCTTAGGTATGAAATTATTATTCAACGAGATCTTAAACCCATGTCTTGTCTAGTATCAAAGTAATCTACTCTTTATTTCCCAATCATTTCTATGTATCATATTACCATAAGCCGCATCAATGTCATTTAGTATCGATTTGAAGAGTTATGGAAACAAAGTTTTATCATTATGCAATTACGCAAATGTGATGTCTGAAAGAACAAAGGCTTGTTTCCCCGCGCGACCGAACACTTCACACATTGGTCGTACACCCAAAATGGGCTGGGCGTGTGAAAGGTCAAAACGGCCTATCGCCCAAGCCATCATTGCTCATTGATCATCGCTCAATAGCTCAATTCGAACGATTCGCTCAGTATCTCGGTCAGTGGCTTAGTTCACTCATGAGCGCCCAGTCGCCCGGTTACTCAGGTAACCCGTCAGCGCAGTTTGGAAACTCGCTGAGACTCACCCAGAGTCCCTCGGATTCATCATCTTTTCTCTGAGCCCTGTCTCTTCAGGACAGTCTTTCCTGGCTTTGCGCTAGAGTTCGGAAAACCCCGCGGACCAATCCGCCCTACGAAACAACTTAACGGACTTCCATCTTAAACGAACACACCTGGATTCTCTCTCTCTCTCCTTGCTCGCACCGCGAGCATAAGAAACTTTGCACCGCGTCACAAAGAGCCAAACGCAAGTATAAACTCGTTTTACTCGCTGATGTTCAAGCTTTACCCCTTATGAATATTAAGGCGATCCTTAGAGATTATCCGATGGTTTGTGCAGATGTTAAGCTATAGTGCTTTGCCAATCTTTTACTCTCTCTCTCTCTAGCTTTTTCAATCTTTTCTTTCTCATCTATGTTTTATGTTATTGTATGTGTGTATGTTTAGTTAGTCGTTATGTGTACTTCATTTTATAGTTAATAAACCGATTTGCATTTTCACAATTGAATTGTTTCTGTGTTCAATGCTCATGAAATTAAAGTCACTATTTCTGCCTTTTGATCCAGCTACACGCTGCGAGTAGCACTGTATATCAGTGAGAAGGTTAATTTTAAAGGCCATGAAATTAACATTTCTTAGACGTTAATATACGATTATGGATATATGTCTTCGGTGGACGAACATATTAATTAATTGTTATTATTAATTCTGCTACGCCAGGTAAAACCTGATAAACTTGTATAATTAATTACAGTTAATTATACATAATATTCCCTTTTGAGCTAAAATCTAAGATTCCCTTGGGAATCCCCGTAGTGTTTCGGTCGGAGGTTCATAGTGTTTCAAATAACGTTATTTCCCTCCTCCCGCATAAATTCGCTACATATGAACAGGCACAACAATGTGAGATGAAAAGCTTTCAGCAGGGTCTTGGTAGCTAAAAGCCTTCGACTCTGGTGGGACTTGAACCCACAACCTTTGAATCACGTCAACTCACAATCTAGAAGTCCAATGCGCTATCCATTGCGCCACAGAGCCTACAAAAAAACCCTTTGATGTGTTGCTCACAATTCTGGGGAAAGACAGATTATTAGCTTTTGTATTTTTCAGCCCAAGAGTTACAATTACTATCTTGACCTTCTGCTCTTTACATATGCAAATTAGCACAATTGTCAAATGGAAAGCAGTTTTAGGATACGAATTCAGGATCTCCAGATGAAAGGACAGGAGCTTTCACCAGCTAATGCTGTGCAACCTAATGTCACATGTCTTCAGATCTTTTGAAAGCAGGAACAAGACTGTCATGTTTTCTTTTTGGACCTCCAGCCTTTTATGTAGAACGGAGAAAACGGCAACTAAAAGGATGGAATCGCTGGGACTTGAACAACCTGTTTACAAGACATGATCACTGAACAGCTATGCTAGGGCATCCTGAAACTCCATGGCTATATTTTAATATAACCAAGAACAAGAAAGTCAAACCTCCTTGTGGACCTCCTTTCTCTAAAGTAGACCAAAGAACAGTCGTTGATAGGAAGGCACGGCTTGGAATTCAACAGTCTGTTGACAAGTCCGGCCCTTTGACCAGCTGATACTGTGCACCCTAACCACACATGGCTTCAGGTCTACTGAAAACGGGAACACGTCAATCGTATTTTCTGCCCGGACATCCTGCCTTTTCCAGTAGATCGGAGAGCAGAGCCTCTGAATGGAAGGAAACGCTGGGATTCGAACAATTCGCGGTCCTTGGACAGCTATGCCAGGGCATCCTAAAATTGCACGGCTTTCTTTTGATTTAGACAGGTTAAGACGCTTTAACCAACTAAGCCACGGCGCCACTCTCCAGCTGCAGTTTGTGGAAGGGTGAGTCACAGTATGAACAGGCACAACAATGTGAGATGAAAAGCTTTGAGCAGGGTCTTGGTAGCTAAAAGCCTGCGACTCTGGTGGGACTCGAACCCACACCTTTGAATCACGTCACGTGCAGCTGACCACACTGCATCCAAAATGACTGCCTTGTGTACCATTCTTGGAAGGTTGTCATGAAGTAGTAGTCTCAATTGCATTGGGCAGGAATCAAACCCGGGTCTCCCGTGAGGCAGGAGTGAATTCTACCATTGAACATCAATGCTTGCCTGCAAGGGGTTGTCTTGAAGCCCTTCCTGCGAAGGTCACCATATGTGCTTCGTACATGGAATCCGTACAAAACAAGTTTTGAAATGTTGAGTTTGATTAAATCAAGTCACACGTATCAAAACTAAATAGCAGATAAAAAAGCATTTGAAAAACAATGCATCCAAAATGACTGTTTCGTGGAGCATTCTTACAAGAGTACCATAAAGGAGCAGCCTCACTTGCATTGGCCGGGAATCGGACCCAGGTCTCCCGCGTGGCCGGCGAAAATTCTACCACTGAACCACCAATGCTTGTCTGTTAGGGCTAGTTTAGAAGCCCTACCTGCCGAACTCACCACACAACGTTTTAAGCGTAGCCAGAACACAAGTTTTGAAATGTTGACTTTTATGAAATCAAGTCAAACAAATCAAAACAGGAAAGCAGATTAATAGCAGCTGACCACACTGCATCCAAAATGAATACCTCGTGGAGCATTCTTACAAAGCTGTAATGAAGGAGCAGCCTCAGTTGCATTGGCCGGGAATCAGACCCGGATCTCTCGCGTGGCAGGCGAGAATTCTACCACTGAACCACCAATGCTTGTCTGTTAGGGCCAGTTTAGAAGCCCTACCTGCCGAACTCACCACATAACGTTTTTAATCGTAGCCAGAACACAAGTTTTGAAATGTTGACTTTCATGAAATTAAGTCAAACATATCAAAACAGAAAAGCAGATTAAAAGCAGATGACCACACTGCTTCCAAATTGACTGCCTCGTGTACCATTCTTAGAAGGTTGTCATGAAGTAGTAGTCTCAATTGCATTGGGCAGGAATCAAACCTGGGTCTCCCGTGAGGCAGGAGTGAATTCTACCATTGAACGTCAATGCTTGCCTGCAAGGGGTTGTCCTGAAGCCCTTCCTGCCAAGCTCACCATATGTGCTTCGTACATGGAATCCGTACAAAACAAGTTTTGAAATGTTGAGTTTGATTAAATCAAGTCACACGTATCAAAACTAAATAGCAGATAAAAAAGCATTTGAAAAACAATGCATCCAAAATGACTGTTTCGTGGAGCATTCTTACAAGAGTACCATAAAGGAGCAGCCCACTTGCATTGGCCGGGAATCAGACCCGGGTCTCCGGCGTGGCAGGGGAGAATTCTACCACTGAACCATCAATGCTTGTCTGTTAGGGTTAGTTTAGAAGCCCTACCTGCCGAACTCACCACACAACGTTTTTAAGCGTAGCCAGAACACAAGTTTTGAAATGTTGACTTTCATGAAATCAAGTCAAACATATCAAAACAGGAAAGCAGATTAAAAGCAGCTGACCACACTTCATCCAAAAAGACTACCTCGTGGAGCATTCTTACAAAGCTGTCATGAAGGAGCAGCCTCAATTGCATTGGCCGGGAATCGGACCCGGGTCTCCCGCATGGCAGGCGAGAATCTACCACTGAACCACCAATGCTTGTCTGTTAGGGCTAGTTTAGAAGCCCTACCTGCCAAACTCACCACACAACATTTTTAATCGTAGCCAGAACACAAGTTTTGAAATGTTGACTTTCATGAAATCAAGTCAAACATATCAAAACAGGAAAGCAGATTAAAAGCAGCTGACCACACTGCATCCAAAATGACTACCTCCTGGATCATTCTTACAAAGCTGTCATGAAGGAGCAGCCTCAATTGCATTGGCCGGGAATCGGACCCGGGTCTCCCGCGTGGCAGGGGAGAATTCTACCACAGAACCACCAATGCTTGTCTGTTCGGGACAGTTTAGAAGCCCTACCTGCCGAACTCACCACACAACGTTTTTAATCGTAGCCAGAACACAAGTTTTGAAATGTTGACTTTCATGAAATTAAGTCAAACATATCAAAACAGAAAAGCAGATTAAATGCAGATGACCACACTGCTTCCAAATTGACTGCCTCGTGTACCATTCTTAGAAGGTTGTCATGAAGTAGTAGTCTCAATTGCATTGGGCAGGAATCAAACCTGGGTCTCCCGTGAGGCAGGAGTGAATTCTACCATTGAACGTCAATGCTTGCCTGCAAGGGGTTGTCCTGAAGCCCTTCCTGCCAAGCTCACCATATGTGCTTCGTACATGGAATCCGTACAAAACAAGTTTTGAAATGTTGAGTTTGATTAAATCAAGTCACACGTATCAAAACTAAATAGCAGATAAAAAAGCATTTGAAAAACAATGCATCCAAAATGACTGTTTCGTGGAGCATTCTTACAAGAGTACCATAAAGGAGCAGCCCACTTGCATTGGCCGGGAATCAGACCCGGGTCTCCGGCGTGGCAGGGGAGAATTCTACCACTGAACCATCAATGCTTGTCTGTTAGGGTTAGTTTAGAAGCCCTACCTGCCGAACTCACCACACAACGTTTTTAAGCGTAGCCAGAACACAAGTTTTGAAATGTTGACTTTCATGAAATCAAGTCAAACATATCAAAACAGGAAAGCAGATTAAAAGCAGCTGACCACACTTCATCCAAAAAGACTACCTCGTGGAGCATTCTTACAAAGCTGTCATGAAGGAGCAGCCTCAATTGCATTGGCCGGGAATCGGACCCGGGTCTCCCGCATGGCAGGCGAGAATCTACCACTGAACCACCAATGCTTGTCTGTTAGGGCTAGTTTAGAAGCCCTACCTGCCGAACTCACCACACAACGTTTTTAATCGTAGCCAGAACACAAGTTTTGAAATGTTGACTTTCATGAAATCAAATCAAACACATCAAAACAGGAAAGCAGATAAAAAGCAGCTGACCACACTGCATTCAAAATGACTACCTCGTGGAGCATTCTTACAAAGCTGTCATGAAGGAGCAGCCTCAATTGCATTGGCCGGGAATCGGACCCAGGTCTCCCGTGAGGCTAGTGATGGGAGAAACGAAGCTTTTCGAAGCTTCGAATCAATTGAACCAATTGCTTCGAAAATTGATTCAGTTTTTCGAAGCAGTTCGAAACCCACACACGCTGGCGACCCCTGCTGGTCAAAATAGTGTAAAAGCAGATGTGTCGAAACATTTTACACTTTTTTTACAAAGTAATAGTAAGATTTTTATTAAAATATGTTTAAAAAAAGTATTTAACTTAATTAAGACATAGTTAAAAGTGTATTATGTGTTTTTAGTTTTATTTAGGGCAAACAAATGAATAAAACTAACTACCCTTTTAATTATGCACATTTTTGTCATTAAATATGTCTATAAACAAAAAGTAGACAACATGGCAGTGTTATTAGTCAGAAGGATAAATGTTTTATGAACTTTCATAATAAAACTGACCCGAGTTCACCTAAACTTATTAGACACTGGTCATGTGATCAACTCCCCCTACTGGTGAACCATCGGATTTTCGAAACGTTTCGAAACAGTTATGACGTAATGAAGCCTCGTTTGCTAAAATCACGTGACTTGGGCAGATTCGTAAATGTTTCGAAGCCTCATGAAGCAGTGCTTCGAAAGCGACCATCACTACGTGAGGCAGGAGTGAATTCTACCATTGAACATCAATGCTTGCCTGCAAGGGGTTGCCTTGAAGCCCTTCCTGCCAAGCTCACCATATGTGCTTCGTACATGGAATCCATACAAAACAAGTTTTGAAATGTTGAGTTTGATTAAATCAAGTCACACGTATCAAATAAAAAGCATTTGAAAAACACTGCATCCAAAAGACAGCTTCGTGGAGCATTTCTTACAAGGTTTCATGAAGGAATTGCCTCACTTGCATTCAAGTATATATCACAGCTGGGAGGACCTTATGCCGCAAGTAGGAGGAACTTATTGCTGCTAACCCAGCCATTTGCAGCTGGCTCCAACCTCTATTTATACCCCGTTCCTTGCATTGGACGGGAATCGGACCCGGGTCTCCCGCGTGGCAGGCGAGAATTCTACCACTGAACCACCAATGCTCGTCTATCAGGGTTAGTTAAGAAGCCGTACCTGCCGAACTCACCACACAACATTTTTAAGCGTAGCCAGAACACAAGTTTTGATATTTTGAGTTTGATTAAATCAAGTCACACTTATCAAAACTAAAAAGCAGATAAAAAGCATTTGAAAAACACTGCATCCAAAATGACAGCTTCGTGGAGCATTCTTACAAAGTTTTCATGAAGGAGCAGCCTCAATTGCATTGGCCAGGAATCGGACCCAGGTCTCCCACATGGCAGGCGAGAATTCTACCACTAACCACCAATGATTGTCTATCAGGGCTAGTTTAGAAGCCATACTTGCCGAAACTCACGTTCGGGACGTAGATCACACACTAGCGTTTGTCTGGAGATAACTTTTAGTTACAGGCGCAAGTAAACAATTTAGATGTCATGTTTCCAGCACTTGGATTAAAACTCAACACAGCACTGAATGCAGAGATGGAGTCCTAAGTGTGTTCCCCGAAGTGTCTCTTAGGAAGCTTATTAACACGCTGCCTCTAAGTTCGACGTAACACTGGCGCTGTCCCAAGTGAAGGTGCTGAATTATTTGCGATCGATCGCTCAGGGATCGATTTTCCACTTCACGCGAAAGTGCATTACGCCATTAAGAAAGACAACACGCTCTATACAAATGGATCATTACTCAAATTATTCCAGTAACATTTATTTTAACATAGTTTAAGTTATCCGTAAAATATAGACAATTAATTAAATTATTTAATTGTCAGTAATACGGGTTACGGGTAGATGAACCTCGCTAATCATCCACCCTCCTTATCCCGTTGTGCCACTTGTGAAAAATTATATAATACACTTTTATACTAATGGTAACGTACTTAACAATCAGAATTACTTGGCAAGCAGCTGTAGTACTTTTGTTTAATGCGGTAAACAAAAGTACAGGCGCTGGAAACATGACATCGCCGACTGAAGCTAGCATTTTCCGATCTAATGGCGGATTCATCTGATATATGCTTTTCTGACCTGTCCTCGCCTGAGCGGGAAGCTGCGAAGGAGTTGATCGGTTTGAGCAGATCCAACGCGAGCTACAGCGCCCACTTCACCATGTCTCCGGACGTCCACAAGCGACCGAGGAATGCGACAAACGAGTGCTCCACGCGATGCAGCTTTACGGACCGTAAGCGAGTGAACGGAGACGCCATTGCCCAACATGAAAGCGATCGGGAAGCTGTGGAGGAGCCGCTGCCCGGCCTTCGCAGATTCAGCATGCCCAACATCACCCTGGACCCAGACGTTCGCAGGCGACTGAGGCGTACCACAACCAAACCCCCAACGCGATGCAGCTCCGCGGAGCGCGTTCGGGTAAACAAAGACGCCATCGCCCAGCATGAAAGCGGTAAGACTCCGCTTGTTATTGTAACATGTACTACTTGCTACATGTATAGTTTAGCTTCTGCCGTTAGCATAGATGGGTTTACATGCACTAAGTGTATTGAAGTATTAAGATTAACTGAGAAGGTTGCTGAACTAGAATCGCGCATCCGAACGCTAGTTGAGAATAGCAAAACGGCTAATGTTACTGTTGTAAATACTGTATCGAGCGAAAAGACTAATGGCTCGGTTCCGACATCAGATGCTAATGTAAACATTACAAACAATGTATCGAGCGCACATAGTGTTCCGACATCAGATGCTAATGTAAACATTATAAATACTGTATCGAGCGCGCATAGTGTTTATCATAATACACATGGCTCGGTTCCGACATCAGAGTCAAGTCGGCGGTCTAACTGGGTGACTGTCAGGCGGCATAGTCATATACGGCGTCCATCTAAGACCCATAACGTTACGGTACTTTCTAACAGATTCGATCCCCTAAGGAATACACTAGCTGAAACACCTGTTAAAAGTGCCCTGGTCATTGGAGATTCTATACTCAGGAACACTAACATTGAGGCACCAAACACCCTAGTCGACTGTATACCGGGAGCCAGAACGTCTGACATTAGATCCAAACTTAAAGTGCTGGCTAATGCTAAACGGAAGTTTTCTAAGATTGTTATTCACGCCGGAACAAATGACACCAGACTCCGACAGTCGGAAATCACCAAAGATAATATTAAGGAGATGTGTGAAATTGCAAAAACAATGTCAGACAATGTAATATGCTCTGGTCCCCTCCCCGCCTACCGGGGAGATGAAACACATAGTAGATTAGTGTCTCTCAATGGCTGGATGTCAAAGTGGTGCCCTCAGCATAATGTAGGGTTTATAGACAATTGGAAGCATTTCTGGGGTAGACCATTTCTCCTAACCCGAGATGGCCTTCATCCGACATCAGAAGGAAGTGCTATACTCACCAGAAATCTGATTAATATTCTTAATTCTGATATAGTATGACTATCCAGGGCCCAGGTCAGGAAACAGACGGATCAGCTTAACTGTCCGTCTGTTAGCTGGCATGATATGTCTAGATCACATATATCCCAGTACTTCGAGTCGATCTTACCAGAATATCAACACATTTCAACTGTATCTGTCCCCCGAACAAGCAAATACAGAGCACCGCTTGCCACATCACGTACAAATTTGACCAACATAAAATTAGAAAACAATACATTACAAGATGAACCTCGAATGTTAAAATTCTGCCTTCTTAACATTAGATCGCTTACCAATAAAGAACCTATTGTTAATGAAATAATTAATGACCAAAACTTAGATGCACTCTGTTTAACAGAAACCTGGCTTAAAGCAGACGACTACATTAGTTTAAACGAATCCACCCCACAAGACTATTATTATAAACACAAACCTAGGTTAAAGGGGAGAGGGGGTGGTGTAGCTACAATATACAACAAAATTTTTAAAGTAAACCAAAAATCTGAACTAAAATCTAAATCATTTGAACTAATGTTGTTAAATATGGAAATAACTGATCGTAACCACAAACAGCTCTCTTTTGCCTTAGCTACAATCTATAGACCTCCGGGCCACCATGCAGATTTCCTTAAAGAAATAGCAGATTTTCTGTCTGAGCTTGTAGTCACTGTAGATAAAGCTCTTATCGTTGGTGATTTTAATATTCATGTGGATAACCATAAAGATGCATTAGGACGTGCGTTTATGGATGTTCTAAATTCTCTCAATATTAGACAAAACGTGACAGGGCCAACGCATACTCGTAAGCACACATTAGACTTAATTCTGTCACTCGGGCTTAATATTAATGACATCAAAATATCACCTCAGAGTGATGCAGTTTCTGACCATTACCTTGTGTCATACACTGTACTTCTAGATAGGATCACTCAATCCACAACATGCTACAGATTAGCCAGAACAATAATTTCCACCACTAAAGATAGCTTTATTAGCACTCTTCCAGACCTGTCCCAAATTAAACATGCAGATAACTGTGATGATCTAGATATTGTAATAGAAAACCTAAACAATGTCTGTTCTAACACATTGGATGCCGTTGCTCCCATTCGAAAAAAGAGAATCAAAGAAAAACCGCCAGCTCCATGGTATGATCATCACACCGCAGCTCTTAAAAAGGCAACTAGGAAAATGGAAAGAAATTATAGAAGCACAAAATTAGAAGTATGGCGTGCAGCATGGAAAGATAGTGTTAAACACTACAGACAGGCTATTAAAACCGCCAGATCTACCTATCTTAGCAAGCTTATAAATGAGAATCATAATAACCCTCGTTTCCTCTTTAGCACCGTTGCAAAACTGACTAGAAACAAAGAACAAACAGAAACCAATAGTAAACTCCAACACAATAGTAACGACTTCATGAACTTCTTTTCTAACAAAATTACGGCTATAAGGGAAAACATCGTAGCTACACAGGCAGCCACCACTCTACTCGTTAGTTCACTTAACACTAGACTACCACACGAACATCTTGATTCATTTAAACCTACTACAATAGAAGAGCTCTCTAAACTAGTAACGTCATCCAAATCATCGTCCTGTATATTAGACCCCGTTCCCACAAAACTACTTAAAGAGGTATTTCCTGTAGTGTCAACCCCGGTTCTAAATATCTTTAACTCATCGCTAGAAATAGGATACGTTCCAACATCTTTTAAACTAGCAGTTATTAAACCGCTGATTAAAAAACCACAGCTTGATCAGGGAGAGCTTAATAACTTTAGACCAATCTCAAATCTCCCTTTTCTTTCAAAAATATTAGAAAAGGTAGTGGCAAGCCAGTTACGCACATTTTTGACAAATAATAGTACATATGAAAAGTTCCAATCAGGATTCAGGCCCCACCATAGCACAGAGACAGCGTTGCTTAGAGTTACAAATGACCTCCTATTAACATCCGATCGTGGTGAAATCTCAATTCTTACATTATTAGACCTTAGTGCAGCCTTTGACACAATAGATCATACAATCTTACTCAATAGACTAGAAAACTATGTTGGTATCAGTGGTCAGGCGCTAGCATGGTTTAGGTCGTATCTAACCAATCGCTATCACTTTGTTTATGTAAACGAGGAAGAGTCATATCACTCCCTGGTTAAATACGGTGTACCGCAGGGATCGGTTTTAGGTCCTATCCTGTTCTCGTTATACATGTTACCTCTAGGAGACATTATCAGGAAACATAACATAAGTTTTCACTGCTATGCGGATGATACCCAGCTTTACATCTCCTCACATCCCAGCGAAACACACACGTTTTCTAAGCTAACAGACTGCCTTAGCGATGTTAGTGACTGGATGGCACATAACTTTCTTAAGCTGAACTCCAATAAGACAGAGATACTTATTATTGAACCGAATCGCTACAAACATAATATGTCAGATTACAAGTTGAACATAGAAGGCTGCACTGTGGTGCCATCTTCCACGGTTAGGAACTTAGGTGTGATGTTCGACAGCAACTTATCCTTCGATAGTCATATCGCCAACGTCTGCCGTACAGCTTTCTTCCACCTTAGAAATATCTCGAAAATACGCCATATACTGTCTACATCTGACGCAGA
This sequence comes from Misgurnus anguillicaudatus, assembly GCF_027580225.2. NCBI lineage: Eukaryota > Metazoa > Chordata > Actinopteri > Cypriniformes > Cobitidae > Misgurnus > Misgurnus anguillicaudatus. Next base: position 2,109,229 of record NC_073345.2, on the reverse strand, counting down.
GAAGCTTATCCATGCTTTTATGACCTCTAGAATAGACTATTGTAACTCGCTACTCGGGGGATGCCATGCAAATCAAGTAAACAAGCTTCAGCTAGTTCAAAACGCTTCCGCAAGGGTACTTACTCGATCTAAAAAGTACGACCACATAAGCCCAATTCTGGCATCTTTACACTGGCTACCAGTTAAATATCGCATACAATTTAAAATATCACTACTCACCTACAAAGCTTTAAATGGCCTAGCACCCTCATATCTTAGAGAATTACTATCAGAATACAATCCATCACGCACACTACGGTCACAAAATTCTGGTCTCTTGATTATCCCTAGACTATCAAAAGTGTCTAAAAGTGGAAGGTCATTTTCCTACTTAGCCCCTAAGCTCTGGAATGATTTACCAACCGATGTCCGAGAATCAGACACAGTCGATAATTTTAAATCTAGACTTAAAACTTTTCTCTTCAACAAAGCATTCGCATAATTTGTCTAGTAAAAGTACTTAACTCGAAATAGTTATTTGTACCGAACAAAGCACTCGCGGTCATAAAACAGACCAACCAAATAAATAAATAAAAACCTTATCTTAACGTATAGTCGGATTGCGATTTTGGAACTTTCGTGTTCTTGTGAATAGTATGCCATACAAACCCGTTTGCCACTGAACCTGCATTAACGACGACAGTGGGGCATCCGGCCTTAGTCAAACGGGTTGGCACGTACGGTTGGGTTGGGCTTTTAGCGCTTTCTTTATATTGCGAATACTATGCCATACAGACCCGTTTGCCACTGAACCTGCATTAACGACGACAGTGGGGCTTCCAGCCTTAGTCAAACGGGTTGGCACGTATGGTCGGGTTGCGATTTTGGCGCTTTTTTTTTTATTGTGAATAGTATGCCATACAGACCCGTTTGCCACTGAACCTGCATTAACGACGACAGTGGGGCCTCCAGCCTTAGTCAAACGGGTTGGCACGTATGGTCAGGTTGCAATGTTGGCGTTTTCTCGTGATCTTGTAAATAGCATGCAATATAGACCCGTTTGCCACTGAACCTGCATTAACGACGACAGTGGGGTTACAGGCCTTAGTCAAACGGGTCGACAGGTTTCATTTTCTCTTTCTCTTAAAAATCAGAAGGTGACCCTTAGTTACCATATATACCGTCGCAGTGGGCCCCCAATTTGCAAAATCCTCAACTGTGGATAATATAATTATGCCGCAATAGTTAGTCTGTCTGAAACTAAGCTGATTAAACCACATCACTGTGTGACACTTGCATTACATGTGAACGGCCCCTACGCTAATATGATTTTGTTTTTCTCTCCCTGTCCTGTCCTCGACCCTGAGGACAATGGGACAAACAGACCCAGTTCCGGTAGATGTGAAAGTCGACTCACCTCTGATCTACTGGTCGTCCATCACTGTGATGCCCAGCTGATGCCTGACCAACGACCACCGGCAGAACCCGCTTAAACTCCGCTTAATCCCCGCTTAATCTCCTTATCCGTTTATATGTGTTTATATACATATATATCTCCCAAGGGTTTTTCCCTCCTAGGACTTTTTATTTTTTATTTCCTCGGCTAAACAACCCGGGGTTTTTGTTTTTTTTCTCCTAGGGGGTTTTTTACCCCGGGTAGGTAGCCTGCTTGGGCTTAATTTAGCTTCTTCTCCTAGACGTTACATTAGTAATACGCTCATTCATAATGTCGAGTCATAGCCTCAGCAAATTTGACAGCTTATGCTATTGTGTATTATGTTGTGCTATCTGTCATTTTTCTGTGCTTTTACTGCTTCTATTAATGTAAAGCTGCTTTGAAACAATTGAGTATTGTGAAAAGCGCTATATAAATAAAATTGAATTGAATTGAATTGAATTAATGTTTTCAATAAAAAAACAACCTATCTACAATAAACAGAGAGAGTTAGATAGAGAATATGGTCTGAGAAGATCTAGCAGTTCCATAATGAGTTGTCTTGGGAGGCAATTTTTTTTTATTTAGCCACGTCAGGCAAATTGTCAAAAGGTTTTAAGTGTTACAGAATAAAAAAATTGGCATGGACTAAACGGTTACAGGGTTACCAGTGTTGTGTGGAAGTCTGTTCCCCCTATGTTTCTCTTTAGTGTTTTTATAGCGTTTTTATCACATTATACGTTTATTCTTTATATACATTGAACGTTTTAATGGCTACTGAGATGTGTGTGTGTGCATTTATTTAATGTATCTTGATTGTTCTTGATTGTAAATTATTTTTACAGTATTACAGTGTGAATCATATTATATGTATAATATATATTTATTATGTATGGAAACATAACAGTTTCTAAACAAACAGTAGATATAAAACTGTCAAATAAGAAATATTTAATAAATTGTATAATATAATACATGATATTATTGCTTTTAGTATAACAAATTCATATCTTTAATCTTTCTAAATAAATTATAAATGTAAACGCTATAAACATAGAGGGAACAGACATCGATGGGGAACAAACTTTAACACCGGCGCCGTCTTTGATTCATTCTGATACCAAATAAAGTCAACTGCATAAATAGCTCTGTATCCATTGCAAACATATTTTATTATAAGTCTTAAAATGTCCATAACATAAAATCATTGTCAGCATACCATAGTTTGACTTGTACTGCGCGGCGCTGATTTCTAAAGACTGCGGCGATAGCGTTTTGCGCTCAAACAACGCTAAGAAAGAGCTTACGAATGGTCCAGACCAACCTTACGAAAGTGTGACTTACAGAAGATATACTTAGCATACGAACGTTTTGGGAATCGTGCCATAGAGTTAAGAGAGGTTAAGGAATAGGTTAAGAACTACTTAGCGATAAGAACGTTTTGGGGAACCGGGCCCATATTAGTATGTCCAAAATCAGCAGAGTAATCTAAGTCTCTTTGCGGAGTGATTGAAAAATAAAGAGTCGACCACAGAGGGTTAAAATAATCCTTATCTAGTGCAGCCAAATTAGAGCGTGACTGGCGTTGGGGCAAAGACAAGAGTAAACATCAGATTTGCATTTGATTCTTGGAGGGAGCTCCGGTCAGCACTGGGTATGAAAACAGACCCCGAGCTGGCTTTCTTTTTACTGCAAAGGTAAGACAGTTACAGGTCATTTGCAATATATTATTTTATTGTTTTTGTGGTCTAATGCTAAAAATAGCATGTAGCACAGGACCGTTTCAAAAGTTTCTGTCTTATATGAATTATCTTTATTCAGAGCACGAGTGCATTAAGATTGTGTTTTTCTCTGGAAAACATACATTCCAAAGCATATTACCATAATTTTTACTACATTTCATAATTTCAAGTTTTTGGTTTATATTTAATATTTAAGTACATTAAACATCTAGTATTTTTTAAATAAATAAATAGAAAGTAAAAGTACAACATTTTTATGTAATTATTGTATGTATTAAATCAATTTTAATATGCAATATACAATGAATACACAGTTTGATTCTATGCTTTAGAATGTAGTGAAAATTTTTTGGTAAAGTACATTTTTTTCCCAAGACAAACACTCTGATAAAGCACAGATGCTTGGAAAATGTCCTCAAAGTACTCAAGTAGTGTCCGCCTCTATTAAGTTCCCTGCATAAACTGAATCGTCTTGATGTCGTTTTTCACTCGTATCAAGAAACACACAGAACAGTTTTGGATGATGTGGATATAAACCTACTATATCTATTTACTATTTTCTTTACACGTGTACTATTGATAAAGATCTGCCATCATATGCGAGCGACCTGTTTGTCGTCAGACACAGTTAAATGCACACAACCTCCAGAAAAAAAGAATGAAGAAAATCCATTGATGATTGGCATGTGATTCGCTGTTAACTGTCCTGTATGTTTAGATGTGTTTCTCACAACACAGACGTGATATGAGAGTCACAACATGAGAAAATATTTTTGTCTAATATCAGTTTGTATTTCACGTAAGTGTAAACTGTTGATGTCCTCAGACTAGGAGACGTTCTCAAATCCGCAATGTTGAAGTCACCAACTAAGGCTACGTTTACACGGAAACAATCTTAAGAGAAAACGCAAAAGTGGCGCTGCATTATCACTTTTTATTTTGCATTTATATGAGCATTTTGGGGGGAATATCTGCATGCATATGGTGGCACAAAAGTGTGTGATATTCGATGTAGTTTGCACTCCAGGCGGCTCGGTGGCAATGTGAAGCAGTGACACCCAACAACACCAAGTCCACATGCCTGCGTACAACCTTCTTCCTTGTTCTCCCAGGTCTCGTCCAAAGCCATCTGGATTGCCTCAGATGAATTGTCTCATCAACAATTTGATAGAGATAATTAATGCGCCTTCTTTGATCATTAATACCAGCTGTGAATATCTCGCACAACTGCTGAAAAGGTCCGACGTATAGAAATAATCCGACATGTTTGTTGTTATTTTCCTGAACTGGTGCATGCCTGTGCCGTAAACGCATATGCGGCGAGAGCCACCGTGAGCAGACTTTTGCATTTTTAGCCTTTAGATGGGAACACAACGGTAGAGCGTTTTTAAGATTTCAACTATGGAGTGTGGTTTTTTGCATTTTTAAGCCCCAAAAACACTGTCACCGTGTAAAAAAAAGCATATCCGATAAAATATTTTTACGTTTTCACCCTTGAGCATTCTCATGTAAACAGGGCCTAATATATACACTGCATCAGGATATCTGCTCATACTCACTGAGTAGGTACTTCATTTCAATGAGAAGCCTACCTACTTAACGAGCGGTAAAAGAGTATGTATATTATCGCATGATCGTGTTAAGTATGGACATCATCCACCATGTTGGTGTTATCATGTGACCTATGACGTAATAGGCTTGTTCAACCTCATGTCATCATTTGTGTGATTTCTTGTATCGCTCTCACGGTACTTTGATGCCATCCGTCTGCTGGTTACTGCGGCCCTGATTGAACTTCAGCCTAATAACTGGCATATAAACTTATGCGTTTGAATGAAGGACAGGTTCACTAACACCTGATTGCATCACTAACTTTGACAACCCTACTTTGTATGGTCTCTGTCAGTGTTTGCAATGGTTGAAATGTCTGAGGAGAGGTCGACAGCTACTGGAACATCTCGCATTTGGAGAAGACTGTTGGTTTTATACTCGGAAAAATATCTCTGAGATACCGTACCCCAGAATTACATTGCTAGCCTATCCCAACAGTTATGCACAAGAATAATGATAAATGCTGACCAATACTTCATTATAGTACACATTTTCTTAGTGGACAAAATTGAGTAAAACAAGCAAACTGTAATTTAATATGTAATGTCAGGATGACAGCTGTGATTAAATACAAACTAGACAAATGCAGGTAATGTGATTCATTTTTAGTCGAGCAATGATTAATGCATGAGTTAATGCGATTTCCTTTTATTTACTGAACAAAAACAGGAAACATGGATAAAGATTTTAAAAAATAATGAATAAAATTATCAAAATAAATGAAAACATAGTTCATACCACATGAAAAAAAAAACATTTAGTATTTGTCTTTAACATGTATGGTTTACAATTGTAAGGTTTTGTTCTGTGTATTTTTGTTATTTGAACTTGTATTTTGACATCCTGTTCTGTTCTGGCTTTTATTTTGATATTCATCATGCCATGTTTCAGTTCACACTTCCTGTCTGTTTTGTATATAAGTCACTTCCTGTACACCTGTTACCGGATGATTATTACATCGCCCCATCCTGTTAGTATCTGCCTGTTTTTTGTATCTGTTAATCTGTTTATCTGTTATCTGTATCTGCCTGTTTTTGACCTGTGCCTGTTTCTGGATTTTGATTGTTACTCTGCCTGCCCTGAACCTGAGCCTGTTATTTGGATTACGATTGTTGGATTACCCTTACTGGATTTGTTTGCTGGCCCTTATTGGGATTTTACACAATAAATACCTTTTGCACATGGATTCATCTTCTCATCACTTTCTTTAAAGCACCCGTTACAACAATGTGTGTGTTAATCCACTTTAGAGATGTATGTGAGCTTAATGGAACTCAACTGTTAGCTATAAATATAGTACGTGTTTTACAGCAAAATCACAAATACTACAGCATACTGTCTTAACACCTTTAGCAATTTACAGTTTACTGTTCAGTAGTTCAACAAATGCAATTTTAACAGAAGGAACCACTTTATTTGTTTGCAATAGCTACTTACATTTAAAATCCATCGAGTTGCTAGTCTCCTGTCGATATGACGATAGCTTTGCATTTCTGTGGCATCATGGGAAAGCAGAGATAGAAATGTATCCATCGATCAATGCTTCAGAATCTGAGTGGACGCAGTAGGGCATTCAGGGATTTATTGCCTACTTTTATGAATACTGAGCATTCTGATATACTACTCTGTTCACATACTTTGTTCTTCTAGTATATTCATGGGTACCAAACACGTCACTTCCGCCATGCCCGCCGTCATATTTGTGTCCGTCTTTGCAGCGAATACAGCATATCTAATGTGCTAAATGATCACATTTATTAGTTTAATTTGAGGGCTTACCAGAGAAAAAATGCTGATTGTACAATCTGAAGTTACATGTCGGCTGCCAGTCAGTCCCTAAAGTTGTTCGTGATCGCGGAAGAGCGCAAAATGTCGCTTTTTGGGATCCTGCATTATTTGTCATATTCCGTATAAAATATTTTCGGAAATTAAAAGTGTATCATAAAAATAAATATAATATCTGTCATTAGGCTATATATAAAGTAGACAACTTGGTGAATATTTTTGGCTTTAATTTACTAACGCCAATGATCAATCCCTCTCATAGCACGCAGTATCTCGTTACCATAACAGCCCAGCACCCCACAGTTAACAGTGATTCACATACATGTACATGTCAAAGGGTGACTATTGTAGGGCGGAACCAAAAGCGGCAGAGATTGGTTCCGCCCGAAGATGGTTTCCGCCCAGGCCGCATTTGACGACACACCACTTTACTCCCTGGTCTCCCTAGCAACCCAAATCAGGAGAAAACAAGCAACAGGTGCAGCAAATTAATGTAGCAGCTCCGATTGGGAGAGGGAATGAGGACGGGCCACATAAATAGAGCTGTAGCAACACACAGAGAGGAGAGTTGTTTCGGGCACGAGCTCCTTTACTGCCTAGGGCAGGCCTAATCACACGCTCCGTCCTTGGAGGAGCCGGAGGGTGCCGTTGATCCACGGAGCGCTTATAGCAAGAGGAAAGAGTGCGGCAGCCAGGAGAGGCGAAAAGGACGGAGCTGGGAGATTTAAAGGAGCAATGCACCGGAGTGTGCTTTTCAGTTCGTGTCTTTTTGTGCAGTGTTGAGGTGTTGTGTTGCACTCGTCCGGTGTGTGTGTTGTGGGTTGCTTATCTCTCTCTCAGGCTGAAGCTTGCATGGCTGGGTGGAAATTGTGAACCTTAAAGGTTGAAGAGCGAACGAAAACGCTGTAAACTGAGACACAACAAAGGAGAAGAAACAAAGTTAGCGTGAGTACATACCTACAGGAGAGTTATTGAAACACAGGAAGTTGCGGTGTAACCCTGTCGGGGGAAGAGACGCCCCGTTTGTGTGACTGAAGTTGACCGTTGTGTGGAACAAAACGGAGGATAGTGGGACAAGAGTTGCAACATTCGTGAGTACCAATATTCAGTTTGAATACGCATTGTATACCAACCTGTCTTTATAGCGGATACCTCCAAGAGAAGGAGGACGGCCCTACCCCTAAGATAGCGTGGTGGGTGAGCCGAAGGAACATTGGCTGAGGCTAGTCACAGCGACGAAACTATCTACTGGACCGTATTATCCATCACCAAACAGACCCCGGCAAAGTGGAGGAAGGCGGGCGTCCTATGTGTACACTTGAGTGCGGTGGGTGAGTCTTTGTGCTGTGGAAACTTTCACTTTGACGTGGTGCTGTGTATTGCTGTGTATTGCTGTGTGTCTCGTCAGACAACCCCCCGCCTTCGCACACCTCGTAGAGCGAAGACGAAGAGGCTGCCGGTCCTAGTGAAATCAGTCAAACATATCGTCGCTGCCTGATGAAACTCACGTATGTCCAAAACGGTAACTTTTCAGAAAGTGAAAAAAACACCGTATATCAAAAGCAGTTGAATGTAGCGTTGTCATACTTGGTACGGCATATTTACATGTAACCATATTCTTGCCAGTGTCATGATATTATCCACATTTGACCAAAATTGAGTTTAAATGGACATGCGTGCATATTTTACAGTAAATTTGATCGATACGCGTTTTTCCGATCATTAATTAGAATGGCCAAAGTCGCGTTTCGTATTGACAGATGAATACGCTCAGCCTACGTCTTGGTTAAATGCGCTTACTTTATTTAATATTAATTATAAGTGTATTAAATGTCTCTTGCAAACCATTAAGGGACAATGAATCAATACACTGACATGGTAATGCTACACAACAGGGGCGTCAGTTTGTGTTGAAAAGTGGTGGGGACAAAAGATCTTATAAAAACATTACTGCAGGACGGGAAAAATATTGAATAACGCGCCTTAAAAAATGGGCATAGCGTAGGCCAGTCAACAACAAGAAAATACTCAGCATACATTTATAAACCCTCAACAATGTCGAATGCACACATCACACATAACAGTCCCTGCAACACCAGCTCAACCGAACAATGCCAAAGCACCATACCCAGTCCCGGCACCATGGGCGGGCTTTAGGGGGCCGGGCCCGCCCTGTGAGTCACTAGTGCCCGCCCTGGACAAACCTGCGGTCTCCCTTCACCTGTTCACCAGCTCCATGTTTTTATCAATAGACCACTGTAATTAATTAAAAGTTATTGTTTTGTACATATATAACTCATGAATAAAAATAAAAATGTGTTTGGTCTGATTTAAAAATATATATATTTTAAACGAATTTGATTGGTTGTTTGCTAAGCGCGCCACCACTTAATGTTAAGACACGATGGAGTGCTGCCTGCAGTGAGACTGACAGGTTATGGTTCTGCTGTTATCTTTCACTATTTTCGCTGCTGGAACAACAAAAACAGTCAACATTGCGTCTAAAATGTAAGTGGCTTAATATTAATTACTTGTTTAGTGAACTGTCATTAAATCTGTCACATTTTCAACCGTGATGTGATGCTGCTTAACTGTATCATGTTATTAAAAAATCCACATTTTTACCGCAGTACATTTAACCCACTTTGTTAACACACTTTGTGTTTGCTGTGCTTATTTGTTTAACTTTGCGTTTTTACATTATGCACTTTCGGTCGCCATTGATTAAAGGATGCAGAATCATTATCGTGTTTTGGTGATTGTTATTGGCGTTTCTAATCAGACTAGGCTACTTGTTCGGTCGAGCAAGTAAAATTCTCTTTCACTTGGCCTTTTAAAAAATCCACTTGTCTCTGATATAAACCGGACAAACGTTGATGTCGAGCCCTGCGACGTGTTTTATTTGCGTTTAGACTGCTTCAGTAAGCTAGGTCCAATCATTACGACTTCTCCGTTGTATTGCGTTAATGGAGAGGTATGTTAGTTCTTCCTCGCTTTTTTGTCCACTTAATTCATACTTAATGATATTATGCATTGCAGTGACGTTGCTCTCATTTGTGCCCCCCCCTGAAAAATGAAATGCCCGTCCGTCAATTTGTGTCTGGCGCCGGGTCTGACCATACCGTAGAAAACAGCAGCGCGTTTAATAAATGATTACAATGAATTTCATTACATATGTACAAGAAAACACACCATAAGCATACAACACAACATATGTGACACTAGACCACAAAATCAGTCTTAAGCATCGCTTGATTTTTCAGAACATTTTAACCAAATGCTTTCAAAAAGTGGTGGGGACATCCCCAGCGTAAATATCACCAATGCTAGACAGATACTTTGTTTGCACAGTCCTACCGTAATTAAGTAACTCCTAGATGTTAGTCTGGCGTCCGGGGGAAACGTTTACCTCGAAGGAAAGTCATTGTCATGTTTAATCGGCTATATCCAGTGCTGAGGTTCGATGAAACTTTACGAGACCGGCAAGATGCTTCACAGGCGGAAGATATGCGGCGTGATTGACAGCTTTGACACCAAACGGGTACGTGAAAATCAGATGACATGATTTCACAAGTTTTCATTGGCTATTTAGGTATGTGAGGCATACTGTATATGGAAATGAACCTGGACATTCAATCTGTCGAAAAATCTCAAAATCGGCAAAATGAACATACGTGAGTTTCATCGGACAGCGACGATATGTTGTGAGCACGCTTCAGGCCTATAATAACGGTGTGGTGCCCGTAGCGATTCCCTTCTTGACATTTGGGTGGATTAAAGCGTGGAGGTGAAGAGCTGGAGGATTAGCGGATGTGTGAGTACGACCAGAGGTCATTGTTGTGATACCGTCACCTGTGTAATACTTACCGTTGCAGAGAGAGAGGTGCAGTGAATCCCGCCTGTCCCGAGGTCTCTACAAAGGGGCGCCCCTGTCCGGTGTTCGACCGCCCAATGAGTAGCGAGGAGAGGGCAGCGCTCGGCCCGGTGAGACAGTGTGACGTTTCCACCCCTCTGCAACCGCCGAGCTCGTTGAGAGGGTTCGCCCCCCGACGCCACATTAGAACCGTTTACTCCATCTGACACATCGAGGAAACCAGTTGTCCCGCCGCCTGTAGAGAGAGAGAGAGAGAGAGAGAGAGAGAGTGAACAACACGAGAAGAAACTGTGTTCATCCCGTACTTACTGTATGTTGTATCCAGCGGAGAGGTGAGAGCAAGCCAGCCCCAAATAACTGTGTCTCTGTGTTCCAGCCGCCGCCTGTAGAGAAAGAGAGAGGGAGGAAGATGAATGACACGAGGAGAAACTGTGTCCGTACCGTACTTGCTGTACGTGGTCCCAAGTGGAGAGCCGCAGCCGGTGAAGAGCAAGTGAACCCGAAGAGGCTGTTATTTTAAGTTCCCCTTTTTGTCCCCTCCCCTAATTTATTCTTTTAAATAAATTAAATAAAGTGTATTTTAATATTATTCTTACCTTGTGTGTCTGGTCATTGGGGTGGCTTTGGGAACCTCCTCGAGGTGGAAGAAGGGGCGTGACCTCATTAACATCTGGGTCCACCCCGACCTGTGACATACACATACAACCATTATCTCTACTATATTTCTAAAGTTCAATGGTAAGTAATAATGCATTATTTTCATGAGGATACATACGTGAAAAGTCTTTGTGAAACCTGATTGGCACACCTGCTGTCTCAAATGCAAGGATCTGTTGAAGCAATATCATAATGTATTTCAATGTATTGTTTTGTAGTTATAATAAGTTGCTGGGACACAAAAGAAAATCTGCTGTCAGTGAGAACAAACGTGCACATGCAGAACTGTGATCTTTCAGCTTTGCACTTGACGGTTAACGGTTTACGCTCATACTGGTAATTAAGTTAAAATGTCCATTGGTGAAAATATATTTAAAAAAGGTTATATGTAAAGTGAATAGTTTAGGGGAAAGGGGTTGAATCCACGCATTACTATAGGCTTTTAAAGTGACAGCTGTATTTGTTAAACAAAAGCGATCTGCAACTTAATGTTATATTTATTTGTCTGTTTTTAATTTGTTTCTTCTTATTTTATCACTTACTGTTTACTATTTAATTACTTGAGAACCTTTACTATTCATTTAATATTAGGCAAGCATTAATGTTATCCTTAGTGGTCACTTCTGATAGAAGGCAAACACAGTGACGTCACGTGGTCCGGATGAATAGTAGGTAAGTAGGCGGTTTCAGATGCAACTTAAGTATATAAACCTCCAAATCTTTAAATAATTAAGTATATAAACCTCTAAATCTTTAAATAATCCAAAATCCTGTTAATTCCCGCATACACTTTTATGTATACTGAGGATTCAGACATACTATTTGTTCCTTTACTGCTTTTTTGCCTACTATATCGTTTTCTGAGTTTCGGACAGCCATGATCACTAAATGAATCAGTGAACAAATGTGATTGAATCATTTTGGTGAACAAACTAAAAATTAGTTACTTAAAGCTCACGTAACACACGCTGTTTCTGCATTTCTGATGTTAATCTGGAGTACCTATAGAGTAGTATGACATCCTTTATATCGCTGAAGAGTCTTTAGTTTAATCAGATTTATAAAAGAAAGATTAGCTTTACCGAATCTTTCCGATAACGTACGAAAAATGAAGAAGGAGGAGTTATACCCCGGGAGGAGCGAGTACGAGTCATGCAACACTATACAACACTGTTTTAACTTATGATTCACTAGATGTTCGTGTCATTTATATAATATGCACGCGACTATTTCCAACATAAGACAGAAGTCTTACTTACCGCGTGCAACTCGTCATGACCCGGTTGGGATAATCCACTGCATCAAACACACACGCAAAACTCCGCTGCTACCCCGGATAATAAACTATATCCATCGTTTTTCATAAGGCTGGATGTCTTCTCCTTACATCCAAAAACACACGTCTTCTTTCGTGGCATTGTTGACTTTTGAAAATAAACAAAGCTGAGTGGCGTGATAAGCTGTTAGCAGCTCTAACGTCTCCCGCTGATTGACGGGTGGGCGGGGTTTTCCGGGGGAAGCCCATATAAAGAAGTGATACGTATCGAAAACCCCTGAAACGTCAGTTAGAACTGTAATCAGAAAAAAACCCTGGCGAAGTGCATTCGTCACAGAAATACTCTGTAACACGTCCAACTGCTGTTTTGACACTTTGTCTACGTTTAGCATGAGGAAACAACTCTATAACTGTGTTAATAAGTCAGAATGCTTGAAATACCATTAACCCCCCCCCCCTTAAAGCAGTGCTTTCGAATACTGGTCCTCGAGCACCCCATCCCAAAAAGTTTTAGATGTCTCCTTATTTAACACACCTGATTTAACTCATCAGCTTGTTAGGGAGACGTGTTTACAATTTTGGAAGGATGCTAATAAGTTAAATCAGGTGTTTTAAATAAGGAGACATCTAAAACTCTCTGGGTGTGTCAGGACCGGGTCTCGAACCCAGGTCTCTGGTGTGAAAGTCTAAAGTTCCACCACTAATTGAATGTTGAAACCAGTAGTCAGACGCTCTCTTAGGTTGTTTCCAAAGAAATTTATTATAAAAAAGAAAAGGTTCCAAAAACCCTAACAACAAAGAAGTTACACAAAAAAACTGAGGAGTATCTAATAAAAAAGAAAGCAAAATTTTCCAAAAGGGAAAACAGTCTCAGAGACAAACTACTTAGAACAAGAGCAAACTTACGGCAGTAACAGTCTTAGGAAAATGCAATAACCAAGCAGAGCTACAGGGAGTGAGCCATCTTAAATACACAGCACCAAACAAGACACATGTGAAAACAATCTAACTACTTACTAAGACATCAGAGCTCAGGGGTGACATCTAGTGGTCAAAATAAAATATTACAAAGCAAAAACGATTCCTGACGTTCCGTCCAGGATGACTGGATTCGCGAGCATGAAATTCTTGAATAAGATTGCGGTCTAAGATGTCTTTGTTAGGGACCCAGGAGTGCTCCTCAGGGCCATAGCCTTCCCAGTCCACAAGATACTGCCGGGACCCACGTACTTGACGGACCTTCAGTATTCAGCGGACTGTGTAGGCTGGCTGGCCACCAATGATACGAGGAGGGGGAGGTTTACCTTTCACAAGAAAAGGAGAAGACAAGACAGGTTTTAACAGTGAGACATGAAAAGTGGGATTAATCTTTAAAGACTTAGGCAAGTATAAACGATAAGTAACAGGGTTAACTTTCCTAGAAATCTTGAAGGGTCCAATGAACCTCTGGGAAAGTTTACGAGACTCCACTCGCAAGGGAATGTTCTTAGTGGAGAGCCAGACCCTTTGGCCAGGGCGGAGGCAATACTGCGTTTGTGATTCGCCTGGTGCTGGTACTGCTGAGAGACCCTCAGGAGTTTGAGTCTGGCCTTTTTCCATGTCTGGCAGCAGCGCTTGACGAACTGTTGGGCAGAGGGGACAGCAGCCTCCACCTCTTGCTCAGGGAATAGTGGAGGAGTATACCCAAACTGGCACTGGAAAGGGGACATGCCTGTAGCAGAGGAGCGACGGGTGTTGTGAGCATATTCTGCCCACATGATGAAGGAAGAACAAGAGGATGGGTTGTTAGCTGCCATACACCTTAAGGTAGTCTCGAGATCTTGGTTAAGCCTCTCCGTTTGCCCATTGGACTCTGGGTGGAACCCAGAGTATAGACTCACCGATACCCCCAAAGACTGACAAAACGCTCGCCAGAAGCGAGAGGAAAATTGAGGTCCTCGATCAGAGACTATGTCTTGTGGAATGCCAAAGATTCGAAAAACATGGGTTATGATCAAATCAGCAGTAACTTTTGCAGTGGGTAGTTTGGGCAGGGGAATAAACCGGGCAGCCTTAGAGAATCTATCAATTATGACCAGGATAGTGGTGTTGCCCTGTGATGGTGGTAGTCCAGTGATGAAATCCATGGAAATATGAGACCAAGGTCTGTGTGGTATAGAAAGAGGGTGTAATAGTCCCTGGGGTGAACGGTGGGAGACTTTACCTTGGATGCATGTGGGACAGGCATTAACACATGTTGTGACATCCTACTTGATAGTAGGCCACCAAAACCATCTCTGGAGGAACTCAAGGGTACGGGAAGTGCCAGGATGACAAGTGAGGCGTGAGCTGTGGCCCTACTGGAGGACCTGGAAACGGACTGCTTTTGGGACAAACAGACAGTTAATAGGACCTCCTCCTGGGTCATGTTCTCTGGCTTGGGCTTGTTTCACAGTACTTTCCAGCTCCCACCTAATAGGAGCTATTATCTTGGAACTGGGGATGATAGGTATAATTGAGTCTTCTTGAGGAGTGTTTACATAAACACGTGACAACGCATCAGGTTTTAAGTTCTTTGTGCCAGGGCGGTAGGATAAAATGAAATGAAATCGGTTAAAGAATAAGGACCAACGTGCCTGGCGGGGGTTGAGTCGCTTGGCCTGCTGAATGTACTCCAGATTCTTGTGGTCCGTTAGCACTTGAAGTTGGTGTTTGGCCCCCTCCAGCCAATGCCTCCACTCTTCAAGTGCTAGCTTAACTGCCAGCAACTCTCGATCTCCCACATGATAGTTCCTCTCAGTTGGAGTAAGGCGGTGGGAAAGGAATGAACACGGGTGCAGCTTGTTATCCCCTTTGGGACAACACAGCTCCAACTCCTACATCTGAGGAATCAACTTCTATGATGAACGGATTATCGGGTTCGGGAGAATAAGAATTGGGGCAGAGGTAAAACACCCTTTGAGTTTGTTAAAGGCCAACTCTGCTTCAGGTCCCCAATTAAAGCCAGTTGTGTTCCCCTTGGTGAGAGCAGAGAAAGGAGTTGCTACGGAACTGAAGTTCAGGATGAACTTACGATAAAAATTGGCAAAGCCAAGGAAATGTTGTACTTCCTTTACCGATGAGGGGGAGGGCCAATCCCCAACTGCTTTAACCTTTTGAGGGTCCATTTGTATGTGACCAGGCTTGATGATGAACCCTAAAAACTGGACCTGGGTCACATAAAACTCACATTTCTCAGGCTTTACATACAGATGGTTGTCAAGAAGCCGTCTCAGGACCTTACTGACATGTTTTACATGCTCTTGGAGGGAACTTGAGAAGATGAGGATATCATCCATGTAGACGAACACAAACTTGTTGAGCATATCCCTGAGAATGTCATTAATGAGGGCTTGAAAGACTGCAGGAGCATTAGTGAGACCGAAAGGCATGACTAAGTATTCGTAGTGTCCAGTGGGTGTGTTGAATGCGGTCTTCCACTCATCTCCTTGTCTGATGCGCACAAGATGGTAGGCATTGCGCAAATCGAGCTTAGAGAAGATGGAAGCTTCTTGAAGAATTTCAAAAGCTGTGACCATTAGTGGTAAGGGATATCGGTTACGAATAGTGATCTTATTAAGTCCCCAGTAGTCTATACATGGTCAAAGTCCGCCATCCTTCTTCCCGACAAAGAAGAATCCAGCTCCAGCAGGAGAAGTGGACAAATGGATGATCCCTGCCACAAGGGATTCATTGATGTACTTGTCCATGGCAGTGCGTTCAGGGGAGGACAATGAGAAAATGCGACCTCTGGGGGGATCGGTTCCAGGGAGTAGCTCAATTGCACAGTCTGAGGGGCGATGAGGAGGTAAGTACGTAGCCTTACTTTTACTGAACACTACCTTGAGATGGTGGTATGGAGTAGGGACTTGAGAGAGATCTAGGGGTTCCTGGGACTCGAGAAAAGGGTCAGGGGAATCATGGGCCAAGCATGTAGTCTGACAGGTGAGACCCCGGCGAGACCCCAGCTAAGGACTGAGCCAGTGGACCAGTCAAAGTGAGGCTTATGCTGGAGGAGCCAGGGGTAACCAAGAATAACAGGAAACTCAGGAGACTGTATTAGGTGAAAGCACATTCTCTCCTGGTGCTGGTAAGTTAAGAGACAAAGTGGAGAAGTGAGATGGGTTATTTCTCCAGGGGCTAATGGTCTTCCATCCAAGGCTGTCACATTTAGGGGAGCAGGAAGGGGATTAGTGGGGATCTGGAGACTTTTAGCAAGAGAAATATCCATGAAATTCCCAGCTGCGCCGGAATCAATCAAGGCCTGGAGTACGTGTCTTTGGTCTCCCCAAGTGAGTGTGATAGGAAGCGACAACCCAGAGTTGGAAGGAGAAGTAGTGTGTGTCACTCCTGTTACAGTCCTTCCATGCCTGTGTGGGACCGGGAGTTTCCCGAGAGCTCTGGGCAGTTGGAACGAAAATGACCATACAATCCACAATAAAGGCAACAGCACTCTCTCATGCAACAGTCTCATTCTGAAGGAGACAGTCGAGTCCTACCCAACTGCATAGGTTCAGAGGAATCTTGGGGCCCTGGTAGCATTTGAACAGGTGTAGGACTGGCAGACAGGGTGGAAACAGAGGAATGGTTCAGGTTTCTCTCTCTCCAGCGATTATCCAGATCAAGATCACGCGCAGGTTCTCTGGTAGCCAGATCATCCTTGATCGCCTCAGATAGACCATTCAAAAAACACACCATGAGGGACTCGTCATTCTAGCCACTCCCCACTGAAATGGTCCAAAACTGTATGGCATATTCAGTGGCACTGCAATTACCTTGTCGAAGGGTGAGAAGTTTCTTAGAGGCTTGTCGACCGCTGAGGGGGTGGTCAAAGACTCGTTTGAACTCCTCTATGAACAGAGAGTAACTTGAATAGAAGGGGGCCTGTGCCTTCCAGACTGCTGTTGCCCAGGAGAGAGCCTTACCGGAAAGAAGAGTGATAACATATGCAATCTTGGCCTGATCTGAGGGGAAGGAAGATGGTTGCAGTACAAATGTGAGGGAGCATTGAGTCAGGAACCCATAGCAAGCGCTGGGATCTCCAGAGAAACGTTGCGGGGGAGGTAGGCGAGGTTCAGCCAAAGGAGAGGGCACTCGAGAATCTGGAAGAGGTACAGAGGCTGCAGTTTGAGCAGTGACTGGAGTGGAAGGCAGCCAGTCAAAAATCTGATGGATAGAAGTCATGAGATCAGACAGGACCTGTGAGTGTTTGGCCATCAGAGTCTCCTGCTGAGCTAGAGCTGTCTCGTGGCGTTGAAAAGTAGATTCATTCTGAGCCACAGTGGCAAAAAGATCCTGAGGGTTAAGTGCTTCGAACCCGGGTCTCTGGTGTGAAGGTCTAAAGTTCCACCACTAAGCCACAGGAGAATGTTGAACCCAGTAGTCAGACGCTCTCTTAGGTTGTTTCCAAAGAAATTTATTATAAAAAAAGGTTCCAAAAACCCTAACAACAAAGAAGTTACACAAAAAAACTGAGGAGTATCTAATACAAAAGAAAGCAAAATTTTCCAAAAGGGAAAACAGTCTCAGAGACAAACTACTTACAACAAGAGCAAACTTACGGCGGTAACTGTCTTAGGAAAACGCAATAACCAAGCAGAGCTACAGGGAGTGAGCCATCTTAAATACACAGCACCAAACAAGACACATGTGAAAACAATCTAACTAATTACTAAGACATCAGAGCTCAGTGGCGGCATCTAGTGGTCAAAATAAAATATTACAAAGCAAAAACTCTGACAGGGAGGGGGGGTTCGAGAAACTGTATGTAGCTCATATCCAATCGTTTCAATTATACCAGATGACATATGTGGAGCGACATCAATTCAAACATAAACAACTTTTTTCGGGTACGTGTGCACACAGCTGAAAGCTATGCAACTAAACTGGTAACTGTATATTAATATTGAAAACCAACATAACTTAGTGGCACTGTGACAACCACAGTACAGGCATAATGACAATATGATATTAATAAATACCACTTATCATTTATAAGTTAATTGTACTTGTCAAGCAGGTTGGTCCTATAAAACCAGTGGCTATCATGTTTTTCCATATCCAAACATCCTTCTTGGATATGAAATTGTTTAACACCAAATGTTACTCTTTTTTAAAATAAATTTGCGTTCAAAACATCTTAGAACACTATCTAAGGCTGCATTGAAAAGTAACTTTGCGCCTGGTGCCGTGTTGGATAAACAAAACTGCTTCAATGTGTCGCATAGACATCGTCATTGTCTTGCTGCTCCCTCCCCGTTCTGTGATTGGTTCCTTATTTCAGGGGCAAAATTGGTTTTCATGCTAGACTTGCAGCGTGAATAAATTTGCACACAAAACAGCATGGGTAAACCCCGGCTAGAAATCCTCCTCAACCAATCATGTTGATTTAATTTTAAACTGAAGTAAATTTGCGGTGCCAGAATCTTTCTTAGCTTAACTGGCAGATTAAACACCATTAACCTCATCACAAACACCAAAAGTTTGTGTTTATTTGCGGTCAGGGGCAGACTGGCCATCTGGAGCACCAGGACATGTGATAAGCTGATGAATTATTGACGGACCTCTCAAAACCTTCGAATCAGGCAATCACGGTGTGAAAAAGCCACCACATGACGCAACCACTGCCTCTTTGGCTATATCTGACAATCGTGCAAATATGCAGCACAAACACAAAGGAGCAGAGAGAGTAAGTGAGCGGATAAAAAAGAAAAGCCCTGGCCTCAGGCGCAGCGAGATGCTGCAAAGTCAAAGAAATATTCGCTAGTAAGGGAGCAGGTCAGTCAAGTTACCAGTAAAAGCACGCATTTTATATTCATGCTGCATGTTTCAATGTCAGGTGCTGGCTTGGCACATTGCTTTGTGTACAGTCGTTGCCAGGGAAACCCCAATAGAGGGTATGCACATGATCTCACCGTCAGCGAAAGTGACTGCGGTTACTCGCACTGAGTGTCAAAAGACAGAGGGGCAGAATTTGTGTACAGTGTAAAATCAGCGGAAACACGGGGAAAATGCGTCTAAATGGGAAACAGCTGTTGTGCGACAGACTGCACTAACAGATTAACAAGAATTTCGGAGCTATCGTTTTACAGACTGCCAAAAAACACATGTCCAGCAGAAACCTTAAGCCCACATCAGCTAGTAAGACTGCTTCAGGAGCCATAAAACAGTGATAACATGATCAACCTACTCCTTTTGTGAGGACAAAATAGAGTCTGCAGGCTAAAAGCTGCCCATAAACTGTATCAGAGCAAAGTAAGTGCCTACTTGTCAAAGGAGAAGGCCATTTTACCTTGAGGGATTCAAACCAATGGAAGAGCTAGTGATCTAACCCCTAGCCTCGGAGAATGTGTTGAATCTGGGCAGCCAAAAGCCGGTCCTGTGTATTGCTGTATACGATCAAACTGTTGGCTGGCTTGTACAGTCAGAGTCACACCCACACAAGTTGACACATATATGAATACATTTTGCTTGAAAGCACTAAATGTTTTGGGAGTCTATCTTAAATTGCATAGCATAGATCTCTATCAGAGCAAAGTAAGTGCCTACTTGTCAATGGAGAAGGCCATTGTTCCTTGAGGGATTCGAACCTGGGTCTCCCCAATAGGAGAGCTAGTGATCTAACCCCTACCCTACAGAGAATGTGTTGAATTCCAATAGTCAAAAGCCGGTCCTGTGTATTTATGTATACAATCAAACTGTTGGCTGGCTTGTACAGTCAGAGTCACACCCACACAAGTCACACCTACATTTTGCTTGAAAGCACTAAATGTTTTGGGACTCTATCTTAAATTTCATAGCATAGATTTGATTACTTCTTTCAAAACAAATGTCCAGCAGAAACCTTAAGCCCACATCAGCTATGAAGACTTCTTCAGGAGCCTTAAGAACAGTGATAAAATGATCAACCTACTCCTTTTGTGAAGACAAAATAGAGTTTGCAGGCTAGAAGCTGCCCATAAACTCTATCAGAGCAAACTAAGTGCCTACTTGTCAATGGAGAAGGGCATTGTACCTTGAGGGATTTGAATCTGGGTCTTCCCAATGGGAGAGCTAGTGCTCTAACCCCTAGCCTACAGAGAATGTGTTGAGTTGGGGCAGCCAAAAGCCGGTCCTGTGTATTGCTGTATACGATAAAACTGTTGGCTGGCTTGTACAGTCAGAGTCACACCCACACAAGTTGACACATACATGAATACATTTTGCTTGAAAGCACTAAATGTTTTGGGACTCTATCTTAAATTGCATAGGATAGATTTGATTGCTTCTTTCAAATCCCATAGAGACTGTTAGCAGACTGTATTGTATGCTAATAGTGTGAAGTATGTGTGCGTAATTTGCTGGCGCTACCCAAGCTGGCTATGTACTCCGGTAAGAGAGTCGCTGCAACCTTGGATTTATTCAACAGATTTATTGACATCCCATTCTTGCAGGCAAATACAGTGCTTTGTGTTAGTGCAATTGTCTGTGTGTGTGTGTGAGGTGTGGTTTTCTGTAAATAAAGAAATACAGAATATGTAAATATAACCTGTACATAACAATTACACATATACACAGATTAAATATTAGTAACTACTCACTCTGAAGTATAATAATTATATGCAATAAATAACTGCTATACAACAACAAACAATACTGAGTAGTAATGGAAATTACTATAATCCAATGTAGTTAAGGAATGCAGTTATATCTATTGGCCACTAGATGTCAGTCTAAGACCACAAATGAACATATCGTCAATATGCAGGTGCAACAGTCACGTGACAGACTGGTGGCGCGAACGGCACAATGAAACGCCCTTCAACATTTAAATCAGCAAATACCATTGCGAGTGCAAAACTAAACTAATCCTAAATAGGATTATAATTAACAAATGTACAACACATGCATAAATCAAGATATTAACTATTATTTCTAAATTATATATTAACAGCAAGTTATTATCATTACAGAAAACGTGAGCATGTTGAACTATAATTAAGAGAAACACTCTTATGTTAACTAAACAAATAGAGACACATGCAATACCATCATTCACATAATATTGTGCACTTACGTTCTCAATAACGCACACGGCAACACAACAGAAAAGTATACAAATAACATGCAACTCAGGAGCAGCTGTAATCGTGTCTGCAGCGAACTATAAAGTAAAATGGCGAAACTGTGCATGTGCACAAATACGTGAGTCTAGGGAGTGACGTCAGATCATCAGTCCAGCAGGGAGTTTTCCACAGCTGCCCCCGGATTCGTGGGACGAATGCGCAGTAACAGTAAAGTCACTGCTGGGCTAGGAAGAGCTAGTATCTTCGTTGTCAGGCATCCTAGGGAGCTCTATCAGTTTGGCGACAGGACGTGTGTAAAGTTTCCCCTTGATGTCGATCTCTGCAGTGCGAACCTTGCCATCATTGCTGTGAATGATCCGTGCGATGCGTCCGACCGGCCATAGCGCTCTCGGGAGCTGTGAATCAACCACCATGACGACAGCATCCACAGCTAGGTCTGATGTTGAGTTCCGCCACTTCTGACGTGGTTGGAGACCAGGGAGGTACTTGTGGGTGAACTGACCCCAGAAATGGTCAGCGAGTACCTGACTGTGTCGCCAACGGCGGCGTCCTAACAGATCACTGGAGCCGTACACAGCTTGAGGCAGCGAAGCATCCCGCCGCCCATGAGCAGAAGATTAGGGGTCACTGGATCAGGGTCGGCAAGATCCGATGAAGCATATCCTAACGGCTTGGAATTGAGAATTCCCTCAATTTCAATGAGGACGGTCAGTAGAACCTCCTCAGGGATAGCCTGGTCTTTCAGGATGGTTTGGAGAGATGCCTTCACAGATTTGATTTCCCTCTCCCATGTTCCACCAAAGTGTGGAGCCAGAGGCGGGTTAAATCTGAAGGTGAAGCACTGTGTTGCTAACTGTTCCTTGAGCGATGGTTCGAGAGCCTCAAATGCCTCCTGAAGCTTCTTGTCCACACCGCAGAAGTTGGTGCCTTTGTCGCATAAGATCTCAAAGGGTTTTCCTCTTCTTGCGATGAAGCGGCGGAGAGACAAGAGAAATGAATCGGTGTCCATACGAGGCAATAGATCAAGGTGAACACACCTGGTAGTGAGACACTTGAACACAATGCCCCATCGTTTCTCCTGTCGCCGTCCTTTCTTGACCATATATGGTCCGAAACAGTCCACACCAGTCGACCAAAAGGGGGGCTTATTGAGTCGGAGTCGAGCTGCTGGGAGGTCTGCCATTTTAGGGATCACCGATTTACTGTGCCATTTGCGACAATCCACACATTGTCGCTGGTGTTTCTTAATGGCTTGTCTCTCGCTAAGGATCCAATAGGTCCTTCTGATCTCTGCGAAGATTCGCTCAGGGCCTGCATGGAGTAAACGATCATCATAGTCTCGCACCAACAGCTGTGTAATGGTGTGATCAGACGCAAGAACAATAGGATGAACTGAGTCCTCAGGCAAATCCTCTGCTTTACGGAGACGACCCCCAACTCGGATAAGGCCTAGAGTCTGGTCGTACTCTGGGGAAAGTGGACTGAGACGACTGGTATGCCGGATAGGGTGAGAATGCTGCAGTGTGTTGATTTCCTCAGGGAAGCTTTCACTCTGCGCTCGCCTAAGAAGGACTACCTCTGTGTCCAGTCGGTCTGAAGCAGACATAAGGAGTGCTGCCGCCCCATTAAGGGACTGGTAAGTAGCGTGAAGTAGGTCAGACCAGGTGTTGTACTGTGATGGGTCAGGAGTAGATGCATCAGGGACAGTCAGCTGACCACAGAAGGTGAATTTCTTGAGCTCACCTATGTCTTCTGATTTTACCGTGTGGATAGCTGGCCATTGAGCAGGGTGATCATACAGGAAAGCTGGTCTATTCTTCCAGCGGGTAGGTTGTGTCAGCTGATATAGTGACTTTCCCCGTGTGATGTCATCCGCCGGATTATGCTCAGATGAGACGTATCTCCAGCTAGTAGCATCTGTGAGCTCCTGTATTTCACCTATACGTGTCCCAACAAACACCTTATACTGAGACGAGTCAGACTGGATCCAGCTGAGTACAGTCGTAGAGTCTGACCACATTGTCGTCTGCCTAATAGGTATGGTGAGCTCGGTATGTAGCAGTTTGGCCAGTTGAGCTCCAGTAAGTGCAGCACTGAGCTCCAAGCGGGGCATGGAGAGCTGTCTTCGTGGAGCAACACGAGATCTGGACATAACGAATGAAACATGAATGTGTCCTTCATCACCTTCGGCACGCAGATAGGCGACAGATCCATACGCCTTCTCCGAGGCATCACAGAAGATATGCAAGTCCACAGGAGAGTTATAAAGATCAAAGCCAACTGGCATGTAGCACAGAGGCATGTTAATGTTATGGAGATGAGACAACTCGTTCTCCCATGACTGCCATACAGAGAGGAGTTCACCGGTGATAGGCTCATCCCAGCCTTGCTCATTCCTCCATAGAGCCTGGATCAAGACCTTAGCCCACGTGGTGTAAGGAAAATAATGTATCCGAGTGGGTCATATTGAGATGCTAACACTCTGTATACATTTCTCAGTGTGGGCTCTGTAACTACTGCTTGCCGGTGCTTGTAACCGATGGTGTCAGAGGGGCAGTGCCACCGGAGACCTAGTGTTGACTCCTGGGGATCAGCTCTGTAGGCAGTCAGCCACAGCTCCTAGCCCTCTGATCATGCCTCGGGGGGGAGATGAGCAATGACCTCTGGTTTATTGCTCGCCCATTGTCTCATATCAAATCCACCATCAGCGAGCAGGGCTCTCATCTTGTCAATAAGCTGTTTTGCTTGTGATGGGGTACGAAGAGACTGCAGGCAGTTATCCACGTAAAAGGCGTTGATGACAGAGTCCAGTACCTCTTGATTGCCAGAGCTGTTGTCCTTGGCGTGCCGCTGCAGTGCGTATATGGCACAGCACGCACTGCAGGTAGTGCCAAAGGGTAGGACACGCCATTCATAGATATCAGGATTACGGTCTCTCTCCATATCTCGCCAGAGGAAGCGGAGAAGTGGTTGATCTTCACGAAGGAGCCTGATCTGGTGGAACATCCCACGGATGTCTCCGCTTATGGCGACTGGATACTCCCAGAACCTGAGGAGGTCCCATCTGTACTGGACATACTGGAGTGATCAAATGAGGATGGTCGGAACCAATGAGAAGCATGGGCTGTACTCTTTTGAATCCACGTATTGGTACTCCAAGCAGATGATCATACCTCTTCTTTAGGGACTCCACTGGACATGACTGATCAGCAAGACTCAGCTCATCTGCTGTAAAGGCATGGTGTATTTGGTATTTCACCTGTTTGTTGGTCTGAGACGACACCTCAAATGATACAGATGCACCTTTAAGTTTCACAACATCCTGTCGAATGGTCCTCAGGGGCAAGACTTCATCCTCCTTGTAGAGACCAAAATGTTTGGCAGCAGCTGGAAGGATGATGGTTCGTTCAGAGCCGTCATCCAATACGGCATGTGTATCCAGAGTCCTGCCTCCATTGTGAAGCTGTACAGGGACTACTTTCAAAAGGACATGACTGGAGTGGCTAGCCTGACCCACATACACCATACTAGAGGTAGTGCTAACTGTGAGGACGCTCTGATTGGCTTGGAGTGCAACCTCATGTAGGACAATGAGGTGCTGATCATTACATGTAGAGCATGGCTTCTTTAAGGTACATGTCTCTGGTTTATGTCCACATCCACATCTCCAGCATTTGTTCTTTTCTTTTATCCAGTTAGCCTTCTCAGTTGTGTTGAGCTTAGCGAACTCAGTACAGGCACTGAGGTAATGTTCCTGATTAGAACAGTAGGGGCAGTACGGCTTAAAGCGCTCTCGCTTCTTAGTAGAGGACTGACCTGGCTTGTGATAAGCGCTGGGTGTGTCAGGGCTGTGAGGGGGCTCCAAAGTCATCTGTCGGTTGGTAATGTAGACATTTGCAGACTTAGACTTCTGGGGCCTTGTTGCCCTGTCTCTACGCTCTATCTGGGCAGGTTCCATCCTGGATGCTTCAGTAACTCTCCTAGATACCTGTATGGCTTGGGCTTTCCTTTCCAACCACAGAGCAAAGTCAGGGAGCGTGTATGTTTTATCAGTGCCACTGCGGATGATGCCTTGAGATATGCAGTACTTAGCAAAGCCGTCTCTGTAGTTGGCAGGCAGCTTACTAAGCAGAGTGTCTACATGAGAGCCATACCTCAGCTCAGCTCTGGAGGGGCCATCCATAGTGCCTAGCAGGCCCACCAAGGTACTAACAGCTGCTGAGAAATCCTAAAAGGCTTGTGCATCACCTGGATTGATAGGAGGAGAGTTGAGAATGGCCTTCAGCTCTCCTTGAACAAGCTGCCGTGGCTGGCCATAACGCTGTTCTAGGGCGTGGATGGCGCTAGTGTATGGAGTTGGATTGTTCACATACCTCTTCGCCACCTGATAGGCATTTGTTAGCTTAAGTTCTAGAAGCACCTGGTACTTATAATCCTCTGATAGATGCTTGTGTGGACCAAACACACTGTCCAGTCCTTTCTTCATCATTATGAAGTCACTCTCCTTACCAGTACTGAATGGAGTCAGTTTAGGCTTAGGGATACCAAATGAAGAAGCGATGGCCATTTCCAAGATACCTGGGACTGTAGGGTCTGCCAATGGCATGGACGGTGCATAATGCACAGCTGGTAATGGTTGCCCTGGTGGAGGTGGCACTTGCTGTGGATAATACAAACCAGCTGGATAAGGAGGATATGGACAGTAAGATTGGTACTGTAGCGGCGACGGACGAGGAGACGGAGGATGAGCCTGATGCATGTCGGGCTGGGCAGGCGAAGCCTGATGTAGAGCAGACTGCGGCACAGACCGTTGATGCAGAGCAGTATCCTGACCAAGATGAGGAGAAGGCAGAGGTGTGTGCTGAACAGGTACAGCTACCATCTGCCTGGACGTGACACCTGAGGTAGTATGTCCCAAGGGACTGTGAACTGGGCTGCCTAACTCTAGCTGAGGCAGACTGCAGTAATGTTGAGGACACTGGTGATAATGTGAAGGATAAGCTGGGCAGCTTTGAGGATAAGGCATACGTTTAGTACTATCCATCGAAATCTGCAGCTCTTCCAGCCTTTTACTCATGTCCTTATAACGCACTTCAAGACTTTGCCATCGTTCCTCCTCGCGAAGCTTATGCAGGTTTTGGTCAGGTGTGATGAGGTCAGCCTGAGTATGATCACTACTCTCATTAGCCTTATGGAGGGATCCCTCGGATGGCAGAAGCTGTTTGGCTGAATGGTCGAGCTCATAGCCTGCGAGATACCCTGGAGGCTGCCTGACTCTGCTGGGACGAGTTCGGACATCTGGCTCTCTGTTGTCATCCTTGGAGGTTGCCATAGCGCAGTGAGGGGGTAGCAGGTGGAATATCCGGCTCAAAGGACCACTTGTGAAGTACGTGTGCGTTATTTGCTGGCGCTACCCAAGCTGGCTATGTACTCCGGTAAGAGAGTCGCTGCAACCTTGGATTTATTCAACATATTTATTGACATCCCATTCTTGCAGGCAAATACAGTGCTTTGTGTTAGTGCAATTGTCTGTGTGTGTGTGAGGTGTGGTTTTCTGTAAATAAAGAAATACAGAATATGTAAATATAACCTGTACATAACAATTACACATATACACAGATTAAATATTAATAAGTAACTAGTCACTCTGAAGTATAATAATTATATGCAATAAATAACTGATATACAACAACAAATAATACTGAGTAGTAATGGAAATTACTATAAGCCAATGTAGTTAAGGAATGCAGTTATATCTATTGGCCACTAGATGTCAGTCTAAGACAACAAATGAACATATCGTCAATATGCAGGTGCAACAGTCACGTGACAGACTGGTGGCGCGAACGGCACAATGAAACGCACTTCAAACATTTAAATCAGCAAATACCATTGCGAGTGCAAAACTAAACTAATCCTAAACAGGATTATAATTAACAAATGTACAACATATGCATAAATCAAGATATTAACTATTGTTTCTAAATTATATATTAACAGCAAGTTATTATCATTACAGAAGACGTGAGCATGCTGAACTATAATTAAGAGAAACACTATTATGTTAACTAAACAAATAGAGACACATGCAATACCATCATTGACATAATATTGTGCACTTACGTTCTCAATAACGCACACGGCAACACAACAGAAAAGTATACAAATAACATGCAACTCAGGAGCAGCTGTAATCGTGTCTGCAGCGAACTATAAAGTAAAATGGCGAAACTGCGCATGTGCACAAATACGTGAGTCTAGGGAGTGACGTCAGATCATCAGTCCAGCAGGGAGTTTTCCACAAATAGTATGTCCAGGACTCTTTCTTAAATTTAATAACAATTGTCCAGCAGAAACCTTAAGCCCACCTCAGCTATGAAGACTGCTTCAGGAGCCATAAGAACAGTGATAAAATGATCAACCTACTCCTTTTGTCAAGACAAAATAGAGTCTGCAGGCTAGAAGCTGCATATTAACTGTATCAGAGCAAAGAAAGTGCCTACTTGTCAATGGAGAAGGCCATTGTTCCTTAAGGGATTCGAACCTGGGTCTCCCCAATGGGAGAGCTAGTGATCTAACCCCTAGCCTACAGAGAACATGTTGACTTCTGGGAGCCAAAAGCCGGTCCTTTGTATTGCTGTATACGGTCAAACTCTTGGCTGGCTTGTACATTCAGAGTCACACCCACACAAGTTGACACATACATGAATACGTTTTGCTTGAAAGCACTAAATGTTTTGGGACTCTATCTTAAATTGCATAGCATAGATTTGTTTGCTTCTTTCAAATCCCATAGAGACTGTTACCAGAATGTATTGTATGTTAATAGTATGTCCAGGACTCTTTCTTAAATTTAATAGCAAATGTCCAGCAGAAACCTTAAGCCCACATCAGCTATGAAGACTGCATCAGGAGCCATAAGAACAGTGATAAAATTATTAACCTACTCCTTTTGTGAAGGGAAAATAGAGTTTGCAGGCTAGAAGCTGCCCATGAACTCTTTCAGGGCAAAGTAAGTGCCTACTTGTCAATAGAGAAGGCCACTTAAAACTTGTGGCTATATCGTAAATTTCATCACAAACTATCAGATCTAAAGAAGATTTGATTGCTTCTTTCAAAACCCCAAAAACTGTTGGCATCTGCTGTATTGTATGCTAATAGTATGTCCAGGACTCTTTCTTAAATTTAATAACAAATGTCCAGCAGAAACCTTAAGCCCACATCAGCTATGAAGACTGCTTCAGGAGCCATAAGAACAGTGATAACATGATCAACCTACTCCCTTTGCAATAGAGCATTTTCAGGCTAGAAGCTGCCCACAAACTCTATCAGAGCAAAGTAAGTGCCTACTTGTCAATGGAGAAGGACACTTAAAGCTTGTGCCTATATCTTAAATTTCATCACAAATGTTCAGCAGAAACCTTAAGCCCACATCAGAAAAGAAGGATGCTTCAGTAGCCATATGAACGGTGATTAAAGGATCAATCTACTCGCTTTGGGAAGGGAAAAGAAAAATTTCATGCAGGAAACCCACAAACTATCAGATTTAAAATAGATTTGATTGCTTCTTTCAAAACCCATAGAGACTGTTAGCATCTGGTGTATTGTATGCTAATAGTATGTCCAGGACTCTTTCTTAAATTTAATAACAAATATCCAGCAGAAACCTTAAGCCCACATCAGCTATGAAGACTGCTTCAGGAGCCATAAGAACAGTGATAAAAACTCCTTTTGTGAAGGCAAAATAGAGTTTGCAGCCTAGAAGCTGCCCATAAACTCTATCAGAGCAAAGTAAGAACCCACTTGCCTATGGAGAGGCCCATTGTACCTTGAGGGATTCAAACCTGGGTCTCTGCGATGGGAGAGCTAGTGCTCTAATCACTAGACCACGAAAAAGCGTTGAAACCGGGCAGCTAAAAACTGGTCCTGTGTATTGCTGTATATGATCAAACTGTTGGCTGGCTTGTACAGTCAGAGTCACACCCACACAAGTTGACACATACATGAATACATTTTGCTTGAAAGCACTAAATGTTTTGGGACTCTATCTTAAATTTAAAAGCATAGATTTGATTGCTTCTTTCAAAACCCATAGAGACTGTTAGCATCTGCTGTATTGTATGCTAATAGTATGTCCCGACTCTTTCTTAAATTTAATAACAAATATCCAGCAGAAACCTTAAGCCCACATCAGCTATGAAGACTGCTTCAGGAGACATAAAAACAGTGATAAAAACTCCTTTTGTGAAGGCAAAATAGAGTTTGCAGCCTAGAAGCTGACCATAAACTCTATCAGCTGTGAAGACTGATTCAGGAGTAGAGGTGGGAATCGCAGGGAACCTCACGATACGATTCGATGCACGTTATATGCCGATAACGATAGTATCACGATTCTCAGATAATCGATGTATTGCTTGCAAATTATATGCCGATACATAACAATATCTGCCAAACTATAAAAACAAAATGTCCAGGGAAAGATAAAGTGGCACACGCGGTAGCCGCGGCGCGGAGGGCGCGGAACGCGCGGGGCGTTCCGCACGAATTGAACTTTGGCGGAATTCCGCGCCGCGTTAACCAATCAGGAGCTTGCTGTAGTAGTGACGTGATTACAGGAAGCGAGCGGAGTGGTGTAGTCTCCGGGGAGTCGCAGAAGCCCCTCCCTTGACGCGGATTTCCGCGTGAATTTCTTGAATGACTAGAATTTCACCCGCGGCTTTCACGTGAGAATGAAGCGAGTGAACTCAAATGTTCAAGCGCCCAACTACGCGCGAATAGCACGTTTTTGCCGCCTCTCCCGCGGTTGGTGTGAACCCACAGTAAGAGCACTGTAGCCCCTGACTGAAATTTTTAAGAGTGCAGAAATGTTAGGTGCACACGTTATACCAATGAATGCAATTATTTACTATTTCCCCATAATATCTGCATAAGCCTACTGGCAAATACTTTAATAATAAATAGACTTCTGTATATGCATTTGTTGCACATGCCATTATGCACAATTGATCAAACTTTAATAGGAAGCAACAAACCCTTTTAATGTAGGTGTTCATTTATAAGTTGTCCCGCTCTCTCTCTCTCTCTCTCTCATCTATGCCATATTTAATGACCCCGCATCTTCTCGTGGTTAAATCTGTGTTTGATTTCAAGTTCACGCGGGGCTGCGCAGACCATCGTTATATTACTGAGCGCATTGTGACAAAGAATAGATGCATGGTGCAAATGAGCGGTAAAAACACGATCGCACATTCGTTTTTCTGTGGGCTTGCATCTACTCGTCTTTTAAACTGAAATAATAACTAGAAAAAAATTGCAGGTCGCCCATGTGTGAGTACAAATGCTCGCACTGTCTTTTTTGTGTGCAGTCTGAAGTCCTGAGGTAATGAACAATATATTAGCAATGTGTATAACATTTCAAGAACATTAAACATTTGGTGCTAATAGCTTTTCTTTGGAAATGGACACATTTAACAACATATGTGTTTTGTATAAACATTTCTAATTTTATCAGCCCATCAATGGTATAAAAGCATTTCGACTTAAATGGCTGAGGCATCTATTATTTTACGTGCATTCGCCAAACTATCCTAATTTCTTTCAGCGTTTGTTCATGTTTTCATCATTCCATGACTCTGAATGTACAAGCCAGCCAACAGTTTGATCGTATACTGCAATACACAGGACCGGCTTTTGGCTGCCTGGGTTCAACACATTCTCTGTAGGCTAGGGCTTAGAGCACTTGCTCCCCCATTGGGGAGACCCAGGCTCGAATCCCTGAAGGTACAATGGCCTTCTCCATTGACAAGTAGGCACTTACTTTGCTCTGATACAGTTTATGGGCAGCTTCTAGCCTGCAAACTCTATTTTGTCTTCACAAAAGGAGTAGGTTGATCATTTTATCACTGTTCTTATGGCTCCTGAAGCAGTCATCCTAGCTGATGTGGGCTTAAGGTTTCTGCTGGACATTTGTTATTAAATTTAAGAAAGAGTCCTGGACATACTATTAGCATACAATAAAGTCTGCTAACAGTCTCTATGGGATTTGAAAGAAGCAATCAAATCTATGCTATGCAATTTAAGATAGAGTCCCAAAACATTTAGTGCTTTCAAGCAAAATGTATTCATATATGTGTCAACTTGTGTGGGTGTGACTCTGACTGTACAAGCCAGCCAACAGTTTGATCGTATATAGCAATACACAGGACCGGCTTTTGGCTGCCCAGATTCAACACATTCTCCGAGGCTAGGGGTTAGATCACTAGCTCTCCCGTTGGGGAAACCCAGGTTTGAATCCCTCAAGGTACAATGGCCTTCTCCTTTGACAAGTAGGCACTTACTTTGCTCGGATACAGTTTATGGGCAGCTTCTAGCCTGCAGACTCTATTTTGTCCTCACAAAAGGAGTAGGTTGATCATGTTATCACTGTTCTTATGGCTCCTGAAGCAGTCTTCATAGCTGATGTGGGCTAAAGGTTTCTGCTGGACATTTGTTATTAAATTTAAGAAAGAGTCCTGGACATACTATTAGCATACAATACAGCAGATGCCAACAGTCTTTTGGGGGTTTGAAAGAAGCAATCAAATCTTCTTTAGATCTGATAGTTTGTGATGAAATTTACGATATAGCCACAAGTTTTAAGTGGCCTTCTCCATTGACAAGTAGGCACTTACTTTGCTCTGAAAGAGTTCATGGGCAGCTTCTAGCCTGCAAACTCTATTTTCCCTTCACAAAAGGAGTAGGTTGATAATTTTATCACTGTTCTTATGGCTCCTGATGCAGTCTTCATAGCTGATGTGGGCTTAAGGTTTCTGCTGGATATTTGTTATTAAATTTAAGAAAGAGTCCTGGACATACTATTAGCATACAATACAGTCTGCTAACAGTCTCTATGGGTTTTGAAAGAAGCAAACAAATCTATGCTATGCATTTTAAGATAGAGTCCCAAAACTTTTAGTGCTTTCAAGCAAAATGTATTCATGTATGTGTCAACTTGTGTGGGTGTGACTCTGAATGTACAAGCCAGCCAAGAGTTTGACCGTATACAGCAATACACAGGACCGGCTTTTGGCTGCCCAGATTCAACACATTCTCTGTAGGCTAGGGGTTAGATCACTAGCTCTCCCATTGGGGAGACCCAGGTTCGAATCCCTCAAGGTACAATGGCCTTCTCCATTGACATGTTTGCACTTAGTTTGCTCTGATAGAGTTTATGGGCAGCTTCTAGCCTGCAAACTCTATTTTGTCTTCACAAAAGGAGTAGGTTGATCATTTAATCACTGTTCTTAAGGCTCCTGAAGAAGTCTTCATAGCTGATGTGGGCTTAAGGTTTCTGCTGGACATTTGTTTTGAAAGAAGTAATCAAATCTATGCTATGAAATTTAAGATAGAGTCCCAAAACATTTAGTGCTTTCAAGCAAAATGTAGGTGTGACTTGTGTGGGTGTGACTCTGACTGTACAAGCAGCCAACAGTTTGATCGTATACAGCAATACACAGGACCGGCTTTTGACTGCCGGAATTCAACACATTCTCTGTAGGGTAGGGGTTAGATCACTAGGTCTCCTAATGGGGATACCCAGGTTCGAATCCCTCAAGGAACAATGGCATTCTCCATTGACAAGTAGGCACTTACTTTGCTCTGATACAGTTTATGGGCAGCTTCTAGCCTGCAAACTCTATTTTGTCTTCACAAAAGGAGTAGGTTGATCATTTTATCACTGTTCTTATGGCTCCTGAAGCAGTCTTCAAAGCTGATGTGGGCTTAAGGTTTCTGCTGGACATATGTTATTAAATTTAAGAAAGAGTCCTGGACATACTATTAGCATACAATACAGTCTGCTAACAGTCTCTATGGGATTTGAAAGAAGCAATCAAATCTATGCTATGCAATTTAAGATAGAGTCCCAAAACTTTTAGTGCTTTCAAGCAAAATGTATTCATGTATGTGTCAACTTGTGTGGCTGTGACTCTGAATGTACAAGCCAGCCAAGAGTTTGACCGTATACAGCAATACAAAAGACTGGCTTTTGGCTGTTGGAATTCAACACGTTCTCTGTAGCCTAGGGGTTAGATCACTAGCTCTCCCATTGGGGAGACCCAGGTTCCAATCCCTCAAGGTACAATGGCCTTCTCCATTGACAAGTGTAGATAGGAGTTTTCCTTACTCAAACATGTTCTGAGGGCAGAAAGAATGTGATTGGTTCACAAAAACGACCAATCAAAATGCTCGTTACTGGTGTAAGCCCTCAGCGGAGCCTCCAAGGCAGCTTCTGCAGTGAAGCAGTTCGAGCTCACCGTTGGTCAGATGAGTAGCCCAGATATGGTAAGACAGGAATGAGAATGTTTTTGAATTCAGCTCGAAACGTTTCGAGCATTTAAGTGACGCGTTTTCACGTGTCCGTGGCACGACTTTTTTTTTTTTTCGTGCCAGTTTCACGGATTGGTTACTCAATTTTTTTTCCTTTTTTCAAACCATTGTCGATTGGGATTGGGGTTAGATTTGTGGTTTTCGTCACATTTTTAAACTATTCTCGCGCGAGGATAAAGTTGGGTTTGGGTTAAAATTACATTGTTTATACATTTATTTGTCAGAAAATCTAATTGTTCTTGCTTGGAGTTGGGGTTAGAGTTGGGTTAGGGTGAGCTCGAACTGCTTCACTGCAGAAGCTGCCTTGGAGGCTCCGCTGAGGGCTTAAACCAGTAACGAGCATTTTGATTGGTCGTTTTGTGAACCAATCACATTCTTTCTGCCCTCAGAACATGTTTGAGTAAGGAAAACTCCTACGTGCTTGACGAGTAGGCACTTAGTTTGCTCTGATAGAGTTTATGGGCAGCTTCTAGCCTGCAAACTCTATTTTGTCTTCACAAAAGGAGTAGGTTGATCATTTTATCACTGTTCTTAAGGCTCCTGAAGAAGTCTTCATAGCTGGTGTGGGCTTAAGGTTTCTGCTGGACATTTGTTTTGAAAGAAGTAATAAAATCTATGCTATGAAATTTAAGATAGAGTCCCAAAACATTTAGTGCTTTCAAGCAAAATGTAGGTGTGACTTGTGTGGGTGTGACTCTGACTGTACAAGCCAGCCAACAGTTTGATCGTATACAGCAATACACAGGACCGGCTTTTGGCTGCACATATTCAACACATTCTCTGTAGGTTAGGGGTTAGAGCACTAGCTCTCCCATTTGGGAGACTCAGGTTCAAGTCCCTTAAGGCACAATGCCCTTCCCCTCCGACAAGTAGGCACTTAGTTTGCTCCGATAGAGTTTGTGGGCAGCTTCTAGCCTGCAGACTCTATTTTGTCTTCACAAAAGGAGTAGGTTGATCCTTTTATCACTGTTCTTAAGGCTCCTGAAGAAGTCTTCATAGCTGATGTGGGCTTAAGGTTTCTGCTGGACATTTGTTTTGAAAGAAGTAATCAAATCTATGCTATGAAATTTAAGATAGAGTCCCAAAACATTTAGTGCTTTCAAGCAAAATGTAGGTGTGACTTGTGTGGGTGTGACTCTGACTGTACAAGCAGCCAACAGTTTGATCGTATACAGCAATACACAGGACCGGCTTTTGACTGCCGGAATTCAACACATTCTCTGTAGGGTAGGGGTTAGATCACTAGGTCTCCGATTGGGGAGACCCAGGTTCGAATCCCTCAAGGTACAATGCACTTCCCCATTGACAAGTAGGCACTTACTTTGCTCTGATACAGTTTATGGGCAGCTTCTAGCCTGCAAACTCTATTTTGTCTTCACAAAAGGAGAAGGTTGATCATTGTATCACTGTTCTTATGGCTCCTGAAGCAGTCTTCAAAGCTGATGTGGGCTTAAGGTTTCTGCTGGACATTTGTTATTAAATTTAAGAAAGAGTCCTGGACATACTATTAGCATACAATACAGTCTGCTAACAGTCTCTATGGGATTTGAAAGAAGCAATCAAATCTATGCTATGCAATTTAAGATAGAGTCCCAAAACCTTTAGTGTTTTCAAGCAAAATGTATTCATGTATGTGTCAACTTGTGTGGGTGTGACTCTAACTGTACAAGCCACCCAACAGTTTGATCGTATACAGCAATACACAGGACCGGCTTTTGGCTGACTGGATTCAAAACATTCTCTGTAGCCTAGGGGTTAGATCACTAGCTCTCCCATTGGGGAGACCCAGGTTCCAATCCCTCAAGGTACAATGGCCTTCTCCATTGACAAATAGGCACTTAGTTTGCTCTGATAGAGTTTATGGGCAGCTTCTAGCCTGCAAACTCTTTTTTGTCTTCACAAAAGGAGTAGGTTGGTCATTTTATCACTGTTCTTAAGGCTCCTGAAGAAGTCTTCATAGCTGATGTGGGCTTAAGGCTTCTGCTGGACATTTGTTATTAAATTTAAGAAAGAGTCCTGGACATACTATTAGCATACAATACAGCAGATGCCAACAGTCTTTTGGGGTTTTGAAAGAAGCAATCAAATCTTCTTTAGATCTGATAGTTTGTGATGAAATTTACGATATAGCCACAAGTTTTAAGTGGCCTTCTCCATTGACAAGTAGGCACTTACTTTGCTCTAAAAGAGTTTATGGGCAGCTTCTAGCCTGCAAACTCTATTTTGTCTTCACAAAAGGAGTAGGTTGATCATTTTATCACTGTTCTTAAGGCTCCTGAAGAAGTCTTCATAGCTGATGTGGGCTTAAGGCTTCTGCTGGACATTTGTTTTGAAAGAAGTAATAAAATCTATGCTATGAAATTTAAGATAGAGTCCCAAAACATTTAGTGCTTTCAAGCAAAATGTAGGTGTGACTTGTGTGGGTGTGACTCTGACTGTACAAGCCAGCCAACAGTTTGATCGTATACAGCAATACACAGGACCGGCTTTTGGCTGCCCAGATTCAACACATTCTCTCTAGGTTAGGGGTTAGAGCACTAGCTCTCCCATTGGGGAGACTCAGGTTCAAGTCCCTCAAGGTACAATGCCCTTCCCCGCCAACAAGTAGGCACTTACTTTGCTCTGATAGAGTTTATGGGCAGCTTCTAGCCTGCAAACTCTATTTTGTCATCACAAAAGGAGTAGGTTGATCATTTTATCACTGTTCTTAAGGCTCCTGAAGAAGTCTTCATAGCTGATGTGGGCTAAAGGTTTCTGCTGGACATTTGTTATTAAATTTAAGAAAGAGTCCTGGACATACTATTAGCATACAATACAGCAGATGCCAACAGTCTTTTGGGGTTTTGAAAGAAGCAATCAAATCTTCTTTAGATCTGATAGTTTGTGATGAAATTTACGATATAGCCACAAGTTTTAAGTGGCCTTCTCCATTGACAAGTAGGCACTTACTTTGCTCTGAAAGAGTTCATGGGCAGCTTCTAGCCTGCAAACTCTATTTTTCCTTCACAAAAGGAGTAGGTTGATAGTTTTATCACTGTTCTTATGGCTCCTGATGCAGTCTTCATAGCTGATGTGGGCTTAAGGTTTCTGCTGGAAATTTTTGTTATTAAATTTAAGAAAGAGTCCTGGACATACTATTAGCATACAATACAGTCTGCTAACAGTCTCTATGGGATTTGAAAGAAGCAATCAA
This sequence comes from Misgurnus anguillicaudatus, assembly GCF_027580225.2. Classification (NCBI taxonomy): domain Eukaryota; kingdom Metazoa; phylum Chordata; class Actinopteri; order Cypriniformes; family Cobitidae; genus Misgurnus; species Misgurnus anguillicaudatus. Next base: position 2,072,228 of record NC_073345.2, on the reverse strand, counting down.
ATCGATCCTATGCAATTTAAGATAGAGTCCCAAAACATTTAGTGCTTTCAAGCAAAATGTATTCATGTATGTGTCAACTTGTGTGGGTGTGACTCTGACTGTACAAGCCAGCCAACAGTTTGATCGTATAAACCAATACACAGGACCGGCTTTTGGCTGCCTGGATTCAACACATTCTCTGTAGGCTAGGGGTTAGATCACTTGCTCTCCCATTGGGGAGACCCAGGTTTGAATCCCTCAAGGTACAATGGCCTTCTCCATTGACATGTTTGCACTTAGTTTGCTCTGATAGAGTTTATGGGCAGCTTCTAGCCTGCAAACTCTATTTTGTCTTCACAAAAGGAGTAGGTTGATCATTTTATCACTGTTCTTAAGGCTCCTGAAGAAGTCTTCATAGCTGATGTGGGCTTAAGGTTTCTGCTGGACATTTGTTTTGAAAGAAGTAATAAAATCTATGCTATGAAATTTAAGATAGAGTCCCAAAACATTTAGTACTTTCAAGCAAAATGTAGGTGTGACTTGTGTGGGTGTGACTCTGACTGTACAAGCCAGCCAACAGTTTGATCGTATACAGAAATACACAGGACCGGCTTTTGGCTGCCCCAACTCAACACATTCTCTGTAGGCTAGGGGTTAGAGCACTAGCTCTCCCATTGGGGATACCCAGATTCAAATCCCTCAAGGTACAATGCCCTTCTCCATTGACAAGTAGGCACTTAGTTTGCTCTGATAGAGTTTATGGGCAGCTTCTAGCCTGCAAACTCTATTTTGTCTTCACAAAAGGAGTAGGTTGATCATTTTATCACTGTTCTTAAGGCTCCTGAAGAAGTCTTCATAGCTAATGTGGGCTAAAGGTTTCTGCTGGACATTTGTTATTAAATTTAAGAAAGAGTCCTGGACATACTATTAGCATACAATACAGCAGATGCCAACAGTCTTTTGGGGTTTTGAAAGAAGCAATCAAATCTTCTTTAGATCTGATAGTTTGTGATGAAATTTACGATATAGCCACAAGTTTTAAGTGGCCTTCTCCATTGACAAGTAGGCACTTATGTCACAGGTGATGTTTCGAACCAACGACGGGCGGAACCCGTCTTCCACATCTTTGGTTGAACCGACGACGGGCGGAACCCGTCTTCCACATTTCATTTCCGGGGTTTCCCCGAAGTCAAAATTAAGCCTGATTGCGTGCAGGTGGGGATAATTTGCACAGCGGTCGCTGATAGGCTGACAAGGAGAAGAGTCAGTGCATAAAAAGACATTTGGAGACATCAAACGGGGTGCTTGTGGTGTACTTTGTATACGCTGTGTTGCTGCTTTGCAGACGGACCACGCTGGCTGGATCGCTCTCCTGGGGAAGAGAGAAAGGGGCAGTTAGCTGACGAAGGAATATTGTGGAGTTTCATTGAGAAAGAGCATACACAGAGCCATCAAGATTGCAGTTAATAGCTGTTGTTGACAACGAAGTGTGAGTAACAGTTGTGGTACTTATCTGTGCAATACTTGTACAAAGAGTGTTTGGTGTGTTCCTTTGTGTTTTTGAGGTCCCTGGCCCCACTGGAGGGGGAAGCGTGGGCGAGCCGTGGTTTGACCGGAAGCACGGACGAAGCACTTGGTAGGAAGCATCGTTCACCAGTAGAACAGTGGCCCTGTGGGGAAAAGGAAGCGCAGGTGAGCCAGAGGAGTGATAATCAACACGCCGGGTCTGTGAATAACACACATCTCACTCTCATCGGCGGTCCAGCGATCGCCCAACCATCCTCTCGAGGTCGTCGTAGCCAGGTGGCAAGAGCAATCTAAAAAACCACGTGAAGTTGTAAAAGAGTGCTGTGGGTGAGTTTCACTGATTGATGGTGTTTACGCTTTACTTGCTGTGTGTATGCTGTGCTTGTAGCGTTCAAACCGCCTAGCCCTGACGAGTCACGAGACGGCGACATCCGTTGTGGCCTGGGTCCTAAGGAGAGCGAGAAAATTTGAGCCCTGTGCCCGGGGTGTGTCAACGAGAGCTTCGTTTGTCCATAGAGCAGACAGTGGTGAAACCCAGTGAGTATTATCAAGAGTGTACCGTGCGGACTGTGGGTTGTAACGGTGTGTGTACTGACCTCTCCAACAGAAGCTCGTGGTGAGCGGAGCCCCGACGAAGGTTCGCCCCAACTCGTGACCCCGGTCGTGGAAGAAGGAGGGGGAGTTTGGGAAGCGTTCGGCTCCGTGTCATCGGACCCACTAGTCCCTACGACGCCCGGACAGCCAGAGTGGATGGGCGAAGGAATACAGTGCACTGACACTGCAGCGAAAATCCACTGTTTGCAGCAATCACCTACCTGTACAAGTGAAGCTCTGTGTGCATGAAGATCCCCAGTGCTGTGAGTAACGTAACCTGTGAAGTAAACCTGTTCTGTGCTTATAGCAATTACATACCTGTATAAGTGAAGCTCTGTGTGAGTGAAGATCCCCAGTGCTGTGAGTAACGCAACCTGTGAAGTAAACCTGTTCTGTGCTTATAGCAATTACCTACCTGTATAAGTGAAGCTCTGTGTTCATGAAAATCCCCAGTGCTGTGAGTAACGTAACCTGTGAAGTAAACCTGTTCTGTGCTTATAGCAATTACATACCTTTATAAGTGAAGCTCTGTGTGAGTGAAGATCCCCAGTGCTGTGATTAACGTAACCTGTGAAGTAAACCTGTTCTGTGCTTATAGCAATTACCTACCTGTACAAGTGAAGCTCTGTGTGCATGAAGATCCCCAGTGCTGTGAGTAACGTAACCTGTGAAGTAAACCTGTTCTGTGCTTATAACAATTACCTACCTGTACAAGTGAAGCTCTGTGTGAGTGAAGATCCCCAGTGCTGTGAGTAATATAACCTGTGAAGTGAAACTGTTCTGTACTTGTAGAAATTACCTACCTGTGCCGGTGAAGCTCTGTGTGGGAACGAGGATCCTCCAGTGCTGTGGGTAACGTAACCTGTGGAGAGAACTTGACCTGTGGCTATAGCCATCACTTACCGTTCCAACGAAGGTCCCGTGTTGAACGAACAGCGACTAGTAACAAATTCCCTTACCCTTGTCGGATTATTATTCTGATTCTGCCTCCAGGAGAAGCGGAGCGCGCCACGGATTGTTGGGCCAGAGCCCCCAAAGGAGCCCCTGTCCCCAGTCTTTCCCCCAAGTGGCCCTGGAGGCGAAGAAGAGACACACTAGTTTTAAATTACCCTTTCCCCTTCCCCCTTTCCTTTTAAATATTTAATAAAGCTTGTTTTAACTGTAGTATACTCGTCTGTCTGGTCATTGGGGTGGTCTTGGGAAACTCCTCGAGGTGGAAGAGTTGAGAGGGGCGTGACCTTTAGTTTATTCGGGTCCGCCCCCGGCCGTGACAGATTTGGCGTAGTCGGCAGGGTTTCCACCTCGAGTTGAGCGACCAGGGCCCTCCAATGGCCGACGACGAGTTGCCCGAAGCCCCACCCCGTGTTGTGCCTGAAAGGCCAGAAGCCCCACCCCGTGTCATGCCCGTGTTCCTGGGAAACCCCTGGGTGCAGAAGTATAATGGGGTCGAGTCTGAGATTCGTTTAACCGAGTGGAGGGACCAGCTCGAGTATTTGGCCGGCCTACAGGGGCTGAGTGCCAGCCAACAACAGCAATTCGTATTAAACTCACTGGGAGGAGAAGCCCAGCGAGAAGTACAAGCCGCCCCCGAAGCCGTTCGAGCCACCGCCCAGACCATATTCCACTTCCTCACCGAGCAGTATGGTGATGCCACCCCTGTGGCCGTCCTGAGGGCGCAGTTCTTCAATTGCAAGCAGGGCCCCCACCAGACTATTCGAGCCTTCGCTCTGAAGCTGCGCGAGCAGTATATACGTCTACAGCGACAACGAGACCATGGGCTAGGAGATGAGGAGACCCTGTTGAGGGACCAGTTCCTGCTAGGGCTACGGGAAGGCCCCCTACGTCGAGACCTCCGAGTGCAGTTTAGACGAGATCCTGAGCTCACGTTCGATGACCTGAAAAGGGAGGCCATGGCATTAGAAGGTGACCAAGCGGAAGTAAAGGAGGCCCCCGTGTGTGCAGCAGTGAGTGGTCCGGCGGCAGCCTCAGAGGTAACCGACTGGAAACAAGCATTGAAGATGGAACTCCTACAGGACGTGCGAGACCAGATGGCCGAGCTAACTAAGGCCTTGGTAGGAGAACTGCGACTAGGGCCGGGAAGGCAAGAAGAAGGGCCCGCCCCCCGAGAACGGACGTACTCCGATCGAGGCCGAGATGGGATGAGGCGCCCTTGGCAGGCTAGTCGGCCCAAGTTCGAGTGGGACGAGCAGGGGAGGCCCATTTGCAATCGGTGTGGGACTGCAGGGCATGTGAGTAGGCAGTGCGGACCACGAAGAGCCTCCGAGGGGGGTTTTTAAGGCGAACGGCCACAGTGGGTCATGTGGTCGGCGCCCCCCAAAGTGACCCCCATAGAAGAATGGAATCCAGAGACGGGATGATCGGGCTTAGCCCAACCGTGGAGGCCCAGGTATGTGGCGCCACGGTGCGCTGTCTCGTCGACACTGGTTCCCAAGTAACCTTATTCTCAGAAAGCCTGTCCCATGAATTATTTGGAGCCTACCCCGCACACAAGGCCGAAGCGCCCTGGCTGACCTTGAAGGGGGCGAACGGCTTGGAGATCCCCTACATCGGCTATCGACTTACGGACTTTGAATTGTATGGAGTACGAGTCCCGCAGAAGGGGGTCATCATCGTACAAGACCACTGCCTCGGCCGTCATCGAGCCCTCCTAGGTATGAATGTTCTCTCGGAGTGTTGGGTGGAGCTATTTCGGGCTAGGCCCGTTCAGACAATACCAAGGGCCGAACGGCCAGGCTGGGAACGAATAGTGGCCGACTGCAGGCGAGTACAGCTGGCTAAGAGCCGGGACGACCGAGAAGAAGTTGGTCGAGTAGCATGTCGATTTGCATTGTCAGTGCCAGCAGGAAGTGAAGCCATAGTGTGGGCCAGGGTGCCACAACAGCGTCAAGGCCCCGAGAGCTGGGTGTTGGTCGAACCTCACGAAGACTGCACACAGGTGAGAGTGGCCCGAGGACTGACGGTGGTGCGACGAGGCCGAGTGCCGGTGAAGGTCTGCAATGAAAACCCCTACCCAGTACACTTACACAAGCACCAGCGGTTGGTGACGGTGACGTCGGTCGAGGACCATCAGGTGCGGGATAAGGAAGACGTGAGTTTCCGGCGGGTGCGCCCTGCAGTAGTTGAGGTAGCACTAACGCAAGCAGGAGGAGCGTCTAGGACGAGGGAGAACAAGGTACCGGCCCATTTGACAGGGGACTCCTTACAAGGAGAGGACCTGGAGCAGGAACAAGTGGAAGAGCTACAGAAGCTACTGAAGAGATGGCAACACGTGTTTTCTACCCATGACGAAGACTATGGTTGCACGACGATAATACGACACAGTATCCCTACGGGAGAAGCTGCACCGAGTCGGGAGCGGTATCGACCAATATCCCCCACCTTATACACCGAAGTGAGGACTCTATTACAAGGTATGCTGGAGCAGGGGATTGTGCGGGAGAGTAGCAGCCCATGGGCGGCACCTATAGTGCTTGTTCAGAAGAAGACAGGGGCCTGGAGGTTCTGTGTGGACTATAGGAGGCTGAACAACCTGACCAAGAAGGATGCGTTTCCCCTGCCTCGTATCGAGGACTCGCTGACAAGTCTGACCAAGTCTGCATGGTATTCCACCTTAGATTTGGCCAGCGGGTACTGGCAGGTACCGGTGGAGGAACGAGATCGAGAGAAGACCGCCTTTACCACACCCTTTGGTCTTTTTGAATGGGACCGGATGCCCTTCGGTCTTTGCAACGCTCCCGCCACCTTCCAGAGACTGATGCAACGATGTTTGGGAGGTCAGTTAATGGAATCCGTGCTGGTATACCTTGATGATGTGATTGTGTATTCCCCAGACTTCGAGACCCACCTGCAACACCTGGAAAAGGTGTTCCGAGAGATGGAGAAGTACGGGCTGAAGTTACAGCCAGAGAAGTGCCACCTGCTGCGCCGTAAGGTGCAGTTCTTGGGACATGTGGTGAGTGCAGCTGGCGTGGCCGTTGATCCCGGGAAGGTATCGGCAGTTCGGGACTGGGAGGCTCCCAGGACTGTAAGGCAAGTGAGGTCCTTTCTAGGCTTTGTGGGCTACTACCGACGATTCATAAAAGGCTTCTCTAAGATCGCCAGACCCTTGAACCAGCTGTTGGTCGGGACAGGGCGACCACGGGGACGGGGATCCCCCACGGTGGAGTGGACCCCAGAGTGTGAGACAGCCTTTAGGGTCTTGAAACAGGAACTCTTACAAGCCCCGATTCTGGCGTATGCTGACTTCTCCCAACCTTTCCTACTCTATACAGATGCCAGCAACCTGGGCCTGGGAGCGGTGCTCGCACAGAAACAGGATGGAGTGGAACGGGTGATCGCCTATGCCAGCCGGAGCCTCCATCCCGCTGAAAGAAACGACGCGAACTACAGTTCTTTCAAGCTCGAACTGCTGGCGTTAAAGTGGGCCCTGAGCGAGAAATTTAAGGATTATCTCTGGGGAGCCAAGGTAACCGCGATCACTGATAATAACCCTCTGGTACATTTGCAGACGGCCTGGTTGGGAGCAGTAGAGCAGCGATGGGTGGCCCAGCTCGCTAATTACGACTACCAGCTGCAGTACCGTCCGGGGCGGGAACACACCAACGCAGATGCCCTTTCCCGGTTGCCAGCAAGGGAAGACTCGACGAGCCCGGCCCCACTCAAAGAAGGACATGAGGAGGAAGGGCTGATGATTGGAGTAGTGGAGGCGCCTGGGAGCCGACAAGAAGCAGCGCCCGTGAGCTGGGGATGGGACCCCCAGCGTTGGAAGGCTAGGCAGCAGGAGGATCAGGAGCTGCGGAATCTGGGCGGGTGGCTTCAGCAGGCTCGGCGACCGACCCCCATCGAGAGACAAGCACAGACAGAGGTGGGTCGTAAAATACTGGGGCAGTGGGAGAGATTGACATTGAGAGAAGGTGTGTTGTGCAGGACTATCCGGGATCCGGGGACTGACGAAGAGGTCAGTCAGATCGTGGTGCCGGCCAGTCTAGTCCGGACACTCCTGGAGGCCTACCATGACCAGATGGGGCACCAAGGGCAAGAGCGTACCACGTCATTACTACGCCGACACTTTTATTGGCCAGGGATGGAGGATTCGGTGAGTACGTTCATTAAAGCATGCCCCTGATGTACCCTGTTTAAATCTCGACAGGAACCACGAGCACCGATGGTACCCATACACGCAAAGGCCCCTTTCCATATTGTAGCAATGGATTATCTGACCCTGGGTCGTCCGAAGGACCGATACCAGAACATCTTGGTCGTGACGGACTTGTTCACCAAGTACGCCTGGGCCATCCCCACCCTCGACCAGACCGCAAGTACTACGGCCACAGCACTGTGGAGGGCGGTCTTCCAGCCGTTTGGGTGCCCTGAGTTCCTACATTCGGACCAGGGCCCAAATTTTGAGTCCCGTATAATTCGGGAACTGTGCCAGCTATATGGGTGTGTGAAGACCCACACGACCTCGTACCATCCCCAAGGGAATGGGGGATGTGAGCGGTTTAACCAGACGTTGTTGAACCTGTTGGGAACGCTGGATCAGAGATGCCAGGACGATTGGGTGAGTGCCTTACCGAACTTATTACAAGCTTACAACAATAGCATCCACAGCATGACGGGGTATGCCCCCACGTATTTAATGTTCGGTAGACACATTCGCCTGCCCGGGGGGGCGGGGGACAAGAACAAGAGGTTATACGACAGGACGGCGCGGGACGCCCCCTTGCTTCCTGGGGAAAGGGTACTGGTCCGGGATAATCGGCGGCTAGGCGGAGGTAAGCTGAGTGATCGGTGGGAGGCGAGGCCATATATTGTGCAACAGCAGAGACCGGGACAGCCGGTATATACGATCCGGCCAGAAGGGAAACCCGGACCAGATCGGGTGGTCCATCGGAACATGATTCGCCCCTGTCCAAACTATCCCCCGCTAGTCACAGAGGTGGCTCCCAAGGAGCCAGAGACTGCTGCCTCCTGGTACGGAGGGTGGGTCATCTTTCCAAGAGGCCCGGCGGAGGGGCCGGCCCGAGTGGCCCCAAGGGAGCCTGAGAACTTACCTGTCATAGTGGGTCCAGCGAACGACGTAGCCCCAGAGGCTCCAGGAGAGCCGGACAACTTACCTGCTGAAGGAGCCCCAGAGGCTCCAGGAGAGCCAGATGACTTACCTGCTGAAGGAGCCCCAGAGCCCCCACCACAGCGCCCCCAGCGGGAAACCCGGGGGCGGCCGCCCAACCGGTATGGAGAGTGGGTCACAGGAAGCGGTTCTAGGGACTAGAAACATTTCGTCGGGGGATGATGTCACAGGTGATGTTTTGAACCAACGAAGGTCGGAACCCGTCTTCCACATCTTTGGTTGAACCGACGACGGGCGGAACCCGTCTTCCACATTTCATTTCCGGGGTTTCCCCGAAGTCAAAATTAAGCCTGATTGCGCGCAGGTGGGGATAATTTGCACAACGGTCGCTGATAGGCTGACAAGGAGAAGAGTCAGTGCATAAAAAGACATTTGGAGACATCAAACGGGGTGCTTGTGGTGTACTTTGTATACGCTGTGTTGCTGCTTTGCAGACGGACCATGCTGGCTGGATCGCTCTCCTGGGGAAGAGAGAAAGGGGCAGTTAGCTGACGAAGGAATATTGTGGAGTTTCATTGAGAAAGAGCGTACACAGAGCCATCAAGAGTGCAGTTAATAGCTGTTGTTGACAACGAAGTGTGAGTAACAGCTGTGGTACTTATCTGTGCAATACTTGTACAAAGAGTGTTTGGTGTGTTCCTTTGTGTTTTTGAGGTCCCTGGCCCCACTGGAGAGGGAAGCGTGGGCGAGCCGTGGTTTGACCGGAAGCACGGACGAAGCACTTGGTAGGAAGCATCGTTCACCAGTAGAACAGTGGCCCTGTGGGGAAAAGGAAGCACAGGTGAGCCAGAGGAGTGATAATCAACACGCCGGGCCTGTGAATAACACACATCTCACTCTCATCGGCGGTCCAGCGATCGCCCAACCATCCTCTCGAGGTCGTCGTAGCCAGGTGGCAAGAGCAATCTAAAAAACCACGTGAAGTTGTAAAAGAGTGCTGTGGGTGAGTTTCACTGATTGATGGTGTTTACGCTTTACTTGCTGTGTGTATGCTGTGCTTGTAGCGTTCGAACCGCCTAGCCCTGACGAGTCACGAGACGGCGACATCCGTTGTGGCCTGGGTCCTAAGGAGAGCGAGAAAATTTGAGCCCTGTGCCCGGGGTATGTCAACGAGAGCTTCGTTTGTCCATAGAGCAGACAGTGGTGAAACCCAGTGAGTATTATCAAGAGTGTACCGTGCGGACTGTGGGTTGTAACGGTGTGTGTACTGACCTCTCCAACAGAAGCTCGTGGTGAGCGGAGCCCCGACGAAGGTTCGCCCCAACTCGTGACCCCGGTCGTGGAAGAAGGAGGGGGAGTTTGGGAAGCGTTCGGCTCCGTGTCATCGGACCCACTAGTCCCTACGACGCCCGGACAGCCGGAGTGGATGGGCGAAGGAATACGGTGCACTGACACTGCAGCGAAAATCCACTGTTTGCAGCAATCACCTACCTGTACAAGTGAAGCTCTGTGTGCATGAAGATCCCCAGTGCTGTGAGTAACGTAACCTGTGAAGTAAACCTGTTCTGTGCTTATAGCAATTACATACCTGTATTTACGAGTTCGGCTCACTGACAATAAAGTGGGACTGCTAATATGCGTGAGTGGCGTGCTGTCCCTGGGCGAAGGTTCCGAGCTCGGGAAATACCCCCCGAGTTCGGAACGTTCGTCCCTTGACCGGGGAAGGAGCCCCGGGCCTGGGGCGTGCCCTGACCCGGGTTATCCCCGGTGCTGAGCTAAATGTATGTAGTGAGGCGAAGGGGTGGAGGTGGGTTTGCAATAATTTTCCAGAGAATTGAGGGTAAGGACTCTATGATTATTTATAGAGCTGGTACTAAGTTGTTGTGTTGATTAGTGATTGATAACCAGCCGTGTTCATTGCTAGCCATGTTCATTGATTAGTGATTAAGAGCCAGCCATGTTCATTGATTAATGATCGAGAGCCAGCCGTGTTCATTGACTGATCAGCTCCTCCCAAACCTTGTTTATATAAAACATCATTAAGTGAAGCTCTGTGTGAGTGAAGATCCCCAGTGCTGTGAGTAACGTAACCTGTGAAGTAAACCTGTTCTGTGCTTATAGCAATTACCTACCTGTATAAGTGAAGCTCTGTGTGCACGAAAATCCCCAGTGCTGTGAGTAACGTAACCTGTGAAGTAAACCTGTTCTGTGCTTATAGCAATTACATACCTTTATAAGTGAAGCTCTGTGTGAGTGAAGATCCCCAGTGCTGTGAGTAACGTAACCTGTGAAGTAAACCTGTTCTGTGCTTATAGCAATTACCTACCTGTACAAGTGAAGCTCTGTGTGAGTGAAGATCCCCAGTGCTGTGAGTAATATAACCTGTGAAGTGAAACTGTTCTGTACTTGTAGAAATTACCTACCTGTGCCGGTGAAGCTCTGTGTGGGAACGAGGATCCTCCAGTGCTGTGGGTAACGTAACCTGTGGAGAGAACTTGACCTGTGGCTATAGCCATCACTTACCGTTCCAACGAAGGTCCCGTGTTGAACGAACAACGACTAGTAACAAAGTACCTTACCCTTGTCTGATTATTATTCTGATTCTGCCTCCAGGAGAAGCGGAGCGCGCCACGGATTGTTGGGCCAGAGCCCCCAAAGGAGCCCCTGTCCCCAGTCTTTCCCCCAAGTGGCCCTGGAGGCGAAGAAGAGACACACTAGTTTTAAATTACCCTTTCCCCTTCCCCCTTTCCTTTTAAATATTTAATAAAGCTTGTTTTAACTGTAGTATACTCGTCTGTCTGGTCATTGGGGTGGTCTTGGGAAACTCCTCGAGGTGGAAGAGTTGAGAGGGGCGTGACCTTTAGTTTATTCGGGTCCGCTTTGCTCTGAAAGAGTTCATGGGCAGCTTCTAGCCTGCAAACTCTATTTTCCCTTCACAAAAGGAGTAGGTTGATAATTTTATCACTGTTCTTATGGCTCCTGATGCAGTCTTCATAGCTGATGTGGGCTTAAGGTTTCTGCTGGACATTTGTTATTAAATTTAAGAAAGAGTCCTGGACATACTATTAGCATACAATACAGTCTGCTAACAGTCTCTATGGGATTTGAAAGAAGCAATCAAATCGATCCTATGCAATTTAAGAGAGTCCCAAAACATTTAGTGCTTTCAAGCAAAATGTATTCATGTATGTGTCAACTTGTGTGGGTGTGACTCTGACTGTACAAGCCAGCCAACAGTTTGATCGTATAAACCAATACACAGGACCGGCTTTTGGCTGCCTGGATTCAACACATTCTCTGTAGGCTAGGGGTTAGATCACTAGCTCTCCCATTGGGGAGACCCAGGTTTGAATCCCTCAAGGTACAATGGCCTTCTCCATTGACAAGTAGGCACTTACTTTGCTCTGATAGAGTTTATGGGCAGCTTCTAGCCTGCAAACTCTATTTTGTCATCACAAAAGGAGTAGGTTGATCATTTTATCACTGTTCTTAAGGCTCCTGAAGAAGTCTTCATAGCTGATGTGGGCTAAAGGTTTCTGCTGGACATTTGTTATTAAATTTAAGAAAGAGTCCTGGACATACTATTAGCATACAATACAGCAGATGCCAACAGTCTTTTGGGGTTTTGAAAGAAGCAATCAAATCTTCTTTAGATCTGATAGTTTGTGATGAAATTTACGATATAGCCACAAGTTTTAAGTGGCCTTCTCCATTGACAAGTAGGCACTTACTTTGCTCTGAAAGAGTTCATGGGCAGCTTCTAGCCTGCAAACTCTATTTTTCCTTCACAAAAGGTGTAGGTTGATCATTTTATCACTGTTCTTAAGGCTCCTGAAGAAGTCTTCATAGCTGATGTGGGCTTAAGGTTTCTGCTGGACATTTGTTTTGAAAGAAGTAATCAAATCTATGCTATGAAATTTATTATAGAGTCCCAAAACATTTAGTGCTTTCAAGCAAAATGTAGGTGTGACTTGTGTGGGTGTGACTCTGACTGTACAAGCAGCCAACAGTTTGATCGTATACAGCAATACACAGGACCGGCTTTTGGCTGCCCAGGTTCAACACATTCTCTGTAGGTTAGGGGTTAGAGCACTAACTCTCCCGTTGGGGAGACTCAGGTTCAAATCCCTCAAGGTACAATGCCCTTCCCTATTGACAAGTAGGCACTTAGTTTGCTCTGATACAGTTTATGGGCAGCTTCTAGCCTGCAAACTCTATTTTGTCTTCACAAAAGGAGTAGGTTGATCATTTTATCACTGTTCTTATGGGTCCTGATGCAGTCTTCATAGTTGATGTGGGCTTAAGGTTTCTGCTGGACATTTGTTATTAAATTTAAGAAAGAGTCCTGGACATACTATTAGCATACAATACAGTCTGCTAACAGTCTCTATGGGTTTTGAAAGAAGCAAACAAATCTATGCTATGCAATTTAAGATAGAGTCCCAAAACATTTAGTGCTTTCAAGCAAAATGTATTCATGTATGTGTCAACTTGTGTGGGTGTGACTCTGACTGTACAAGCCAGCCAAGAGTTTGACCGTATAAAGCAATACAAAGGACTGGCTTTTGGCTGCTGGATTTCAACACGTTCTCTGTAGCCTAGGGGTTAGATCACTATCTCTCCCATTGGGGAGACCCAGGTTCGTATCCATCAAGGTACAATGGCCTTCTCCATTGACAAGTAGGCACTTAGTTTGCTCTGATAGAGTTTATAGGCAGCTTCTAGCCTGCAAACTCTATTTTGTCTTCACAAAAGGAGTAGGTTGATCATTTTATCACTGTTCTTAAGGCTCCTGAAGAAGTCTTCATAGCTGATGTGGGCTTAAGGTTTCTGCTGGACATTTGTTTTGAAAGAAGTAATAAAATCTATGCTATGAAATTTAAGATAGAGTCCCAAAACATTTAGTACTTTCAAGCAAAATGTAGGTGTGACTTGTGTGGGTGTGACTCTGACTGTACAAGCCAGCCAACAGTTTGATCGTATACAGCAATACACAGGACCGGCTTTTGGCTGCCCCAACTCAACACATTCTCTGTAGGCTAGGGGTTAGAGCACTAGCTCTGCCATTGGGGAGACTCAGGTTCAAGTCCCTCAAGGTACAATGCCCTTCCCCGCCAACAAGTAGGCACTTAGTTTGCTCCGATAGAGTTTGTGGGCAGCTTCTAGCCTGCAGACTCTATTTTGTCTTCAAAAAGGAGTAGGTTGATCATTTTATCACTGTTCTTAAGGCTCCGGAAGAAGTCTTCATAGCTGATGTGGGCTTAAGGTTTCTGCTGGACATTTGTTTTGAAAGAAGTAATCAAATCTATGCTATGAAATTTAAGACAGAGTCCCAAAACATTTAGTGCTTTCAAGCAAAATGTAGGTGTGACTTGTGTGGGTGTGACTCTGACTGTACAAGCCAGCCAACAGTTTGATCGTATACAGCAATACACAGGACCGGCTTTTGACTGCCGGAATTCAACACATTCTCTGTAGGGTAGGGGTTAGATCACTAGGTCTCCTATTGGGCAGACCCAGGTTCAAATCCCTCAAGGAACAATGGCCTTCTCCATTGACAAGTTGGCACTTACTTTTCTCTGATACAGTTTATGGGCAGCTTCTAGCCTGCAAACTCTATTTTGTCTTCACAAAAGGAGTAGGTTGATCATTGTATCACTGTTCTTATGGCTCCTGAAGCAGTCTTCAAAGCCAGGGGCGTGTCTAGAGGGGGGGCATGGGGTGGCACCGGCCCCCCTTGGAATATGATTGGCCCCCCCTGGTGCCCCCCCTCCAATCGCATTGGGCCAGCTAGATTTACTGTCAACCTGAAAATTCCCACCGCACCATTGGACCAGAGAGCTGTCAATCACTGTTTGATTTGAGACTCACGCGAACGCGAAGACGAAGCGAGCACAGTAGTTGCGCATTTTTAAAACAGGAGGAAAGAGATACCATGACACCCACCACACCATTGAACCAGTTGTCAGACACCCACCACACCATTGGACCAGTTGTCAATCACTGTTTGATTTGAGACTCGCGCGAATGCGAAGACGAAGCGAGCACAGTAGTTGCGCGTTTTTAAAACAGGAGGAAAGAGACACCACGACACCCACCGCACAATTGGACCAGTTGTCAATCACTGTTTGATTTGAGACTTTTGCAAACGAGAAGAAGGAGGGCGCCCCGCCACAGACTCAACACTGGCACAAATCAAATAGATTTTCCATGATTACCATTTACATTTTATTTTACTATTTAAAACGGCTTCATGTGCTTTTGCAAGCGCTCAGCAGCGCCTCTCTCTCTCTCTCACGTGCACGCTTTCTCACTGCTGCGTGCGGAACCTCGAAAGTGCCTCTCTGACACTGAGTGAAGGAGTTAAAAGTTGGCGGTGTTTTTCACCTGGTTTCCTCCGTTGTCTTTTCACGTAAAAGTTAACAGTCAACAGATGTTACTGACGAGTATTATGACTTAACGAAAGGTTAGTGTTCCCCCCCCCCCACACACACACACACACCAGTTCTCTGTGCACGAGCTCTCTCTCTCTCCCTCCCTATGGTGCGGTATGCGCGCGCACTTAACAGTATTCTCTGATATTTTTGAATTTGCACTGAATTGTCTGCGCTATACGCGATCTACAATAAAACTATCACTCGCATTTAAAATTAAAAGCGCTCATAAGCACAATCAGATGAGAAGAGCAACCCTGCATGTGACACACAGGTAATCCGAAATCACCTCGTATCAGCTCTTCAATGTAAATTGTATCAGACAATGTCGCATTTAAATGAGGATTTTAGCAGTATAAAGTAACAGCTGGTTGGATTAAACACGAGGTGTTATTGGGTCGTGTTTAGTCACTAGCTTAAACTCTTTCTTGTTGTCTGACAACATATCAGATAATATGTAAAAAATAGCATTCAGTTTTGTTTAAATACAATATGGGCTAATAAACAATGAAAGTCAGATCAGACAGAGTAGAAAAACAAATTTTTAAGTAGGCTAATATTTTCCCAAAATCCTGATATGTCAGAATGTTAACTAATACCAGCTACACGCAATGTAGATAGCCTACTTAAAGGAACAGTTCACTTAATTTAAACGGTCATATACCTAAACTTGTTTCAAACCTGTATGAGTTTCTTTCTTCTGCTGAACACAAAAAAGAAAAGACGTAAGAATGTCGGTAACCAAAATCAGTTGATGGATCCCATTGACTTCATATGTAGGAACAAAATAACATGCAGTCAATGGGGTTCATCAACTTTCTGGCTACTAAGATTCTTCAAAATATTTTATTTTGTGTTCAGCCGAAGAAAAACTCATACAGGTTTGAAATAACTTTAGGATGAGTAAATTATGACAATTTATTTAAAGTGAACTATTCTGGAACAGAACTGTTGTTTAATGGAAAAAAAATGAATACCATCTATATTAGAACATGTGGCATTGCACAAGATTTTGGGAACCATGCTTAATATTTTCTAAACCAGTATTTATTTTCATTTGAATTTTTTGATTGGCCCCCCCTGACTGGTTCTTGGTCCCCCCTGTGCCCCCCCATTTATAAAATCCTGGAATCGCCCCTGTTCAAAGCTGATGTGGGCTTAAGGTTTCTGCTGAACATTTGTTATTAAATTTAAGAAAGAGTCCTGGACATACTATTAGCATACAATACAGTCTGTTAACAGTCTCTATGGGATTTGAAAGCAATCAAATCTATGCAATGCAATTTAAGATAGAGTCCCAAAACATTTAGTGTTTTCAAGCAAAATGTATTCATGTATGTGTCAACTTGTGTGGGTGTGACTCTGACTGTACAAGCCAGCCAACAGTTTGATCGTATACAGCAATACACAGGACCGGCTTTTGGCTGCCTGGATTCAACACATTCTCTCTAGGTTAGGGGTTAGATCACTAGCTCTCCCATTGGGGAGACCCAGGTTGTTATTAAATTTAAGAAAGAGTCCTGGACATACTATTAGCATACAATACAGTCTGCTAACAGTCTCTATGGGATTTGAAATAAGCAATCAAATCTATCCTATGCAATTTAAGATAGAGTCCCAAAACATTTAGTGCTTTCAAGCAAAATGTATTCATGTATGTGTCAACTTGTGTGGGTGTGACTCTGACTGTACAAGCCAGCCAACAGTTTGATCATATACAGCAATACACAGGACCGGCTTTTGGCTGCCCAGATTCAACACATTCTCCGAGGCTAGGGGTTAGATCACTAGCTCTCCTATTGCGGAGACCCAGGTTTGAATCCCTCAAGGTACAATGGCCTTCTCCTTTGACAAGTAGGCATTTACTTTGCTCTGATACAGTTTATGGGCAGCTTCTAGCCTGCAGACTGTATTTTGTCCTCACAAAAGGAGTAGGTTGATCATGTTATCACTGTTCTTATGGCTCCTGAAGCAGTCTTCATAGCTGATGTGGGCTTAAGGTTTCTGCTGGACATTTGTTATTAAATTTAAGAAAGAGTCCTGGACATACTATTAGCATACAATACAGTCTGTTAACAGTCTCTATGGGATCCTATGCAATTTAAGATAGAGTCCCAAAACATTTAGTGCTTTCAAGCAAAATGTATTCATGTATGTGTCAACTTGTGTGGGTGTGACTTTGACTCTACAAGCCAGCCAACAGTTTGACCGTATACAGCAATACACAGGACCGGCTTTTGGCTGCCCATTGGGGAGACCCAGGTTGTTATTAAATTTAAGAAAGAGTCCTGGACATACTATGAGCATACAATACAGTCTGCTAACAGTCTCTATGGGATTTGAAAGAAGCAATCAAATATATCCTATGCAATTTAAGATCTGCAATGCCCGCCTCCATAACTCACATCGCTAATATGATTCGCTTTGCATTTCTTTAGTCCCGCCTCTCTAACTCACATTGCTAATATGATTGGATTAGCATTTCTTGAGTCCCGCCTCTCTAACTCACATCACTTTAAGATGGGCTTGTCTTTACTCGCTACGTGTCATAGGATGGTTTCACTTTTACAACGCGCCAAAGATCACTCAACAAGACGCGCGTGATTATTTGTGCTAAAGGTAAGTGAGGAAGAAAGTATTATTATACCCACTGTAACTGTTTCATGCAAAAAATACGGAACAAGTTGTGTCACATAATGATTCAAGGACAGTCTTTTCACCAATACACGACAATCCCATGTTAACCTGAGGAGTTGCAAACTTGTGTCTACCTTTTATAAATGGAAAGAAAATAACCCCAACATGGTAAAAACATGAATTCATGTCATGATTGCTGAATACTTTACATTACTGCACTGTGGTCATTACTTGCACAGATGTAGACATAATGTAAGGTTGCATTTTAAACTTAAAACTATTTTTTTCATACTGATTAACTGTCTGTTAATGAAAAGAAGATTTAATGTGAACTACAGAAACGTTAATAAACGTTGTTCAGGAAACAGCATGATATACATACCAACTTCAACACTGGGATTTTTTTGGCAAAATTAAATTAAGAATTAAATATTAATTGCATATTCTTCATTGTTATAAAGTAAATATGGATTCATATATGTTACAATGTGATTTTCTTTTTTTTTTTTTGACAAAGACTTAAACAGTTACTGTTTATTAGGCTCTAGGACATAACGAATTGTTTATTATAGTACATTACATTTGGGATGGCACCGGGGGTGGCGAGTCAGATGTCACTGAGTAAAGTGCATACTGAGTTGTCTGTTGTTTATGTCAAGTAAACGGTGATAAACAGTTTTTGCAATGCGACCATTTTATTTATGTCCCCACCAATGCCAGAATCAAACCTACGCCCTTGCAATCAAATCTTCTTTAGATCTGATAGTTTGTGATGAAATTTAAGATATAGCCACAAGTTTTAAGTGGGCTTCTCCATTGACAAGTAGGCACTTACTTTGCTCTGAAAGAGTTCATGGGCAGCTTCTAGCCTGCAAACTCTATTTTGCCTTCACAAAAGGAGTTTTTATCACTGTTCTTATGGCTCCTAATGCAGTCTTCATAGCTGATGTGGGCTTAAGGTTTCTGCTGGACATTTGTTTTGAAATAAGCAATCAAATCTATGCTATGCAATTTAAGATAGAGTCCCAAAACATTTAGTGCTTTCAAGCAAAATGTATTCATGTCTGTGTCAACTTGTGTAGGTGTGACTCTGACTGTGCAAGCCAGCCAACAGTTTGATCGTATACAGCAATACACAGGGCTGCCCAGGTTCAACACATTCTCTGTAGGCTAGGGGTTAGAGCACTAGCTCTCCCATTGGGAAAGCCCAGGTTCGAATCCCTCAAGGTACAATGACCTTCTCCATTTGCAAGTAGGCACTTACTTTGCTCTGATACAGTTTATGGGCAGCTTCTAGCCTGCAAACTCTATTTTGTCTTCACAAAAGGAGTAGGTTGATCATTTTATCACTGTTCTTATGGCTCCTGAAGCAGTCTTCATAGCTGATGTGGGCTTAAGGTTTCTGCTGGACATTTGTTATTAAATTTAAGAAAGAGTACTGGACATACTATTGCATACAATACAGCAGATGCCAACAGTCTTTTGGGTTTTTGAAAGAAGCAATCAAATCTTCTTTAGATATGATAGTTTGTGATGAAATTTACGATATAGCCACAAGTTTTAAGTGGCCTTCTCCATTGACAAGTAGGCACTTAGTTTGCTCTGATAGAGTTTATGGGCAGCTTCTAGCCTGCAAACTCTACTTTGTCTTCACAAAAGGAGTAGGTTGATCATTTTATCACTGTTCTTATGGTTCCTGAAGCAGTCTTCAAAGCTGATGTGGGCTTAAGGTTTCTGCTGGACATTTGTTATCAAATTTAAGAAAGAGTCCTGGACATACTATTAGCATACAATACAGTCTGCTAACAGTCTCTATGGGATTTGAAAGAAGCAATCAAATCTATGCTATGCAATTTAAGATAGAGTCCCAAAACATTTAGTGCTTTCAAGCAAAATGTATTCATGTATGTGTTAACTTGTGTGGGTGTGACTCTGAATGTACAAGCCAGCCAACAGTTTGATCGTATACAGCAATACACAGGACCGGCTTTTGGCTGCACGGATTCAATACATTCTCTGTAGGCTAGGGGTTAGAGCACTAGCTCTCCCATTGGGGAGACCCAGGTTCGAATCCCTCAAGGTACAATGCCCTTCCCCGCCGACAAGTAGGCACTTAGTTTGCTCTGATAGAGTTTATGGGCAGCTTCTAGCCTGCAAACTCTATTTTGTCTTCACAAAAGGAGTAGGTTGATCATTTTATCACTGTTCTTATGGCTCCTGAAGCAGTCTTCATAGCTGATGTGGGCTTAAGGTTTCTGCTGGACATTTGTTATTAAATTTAAGAAAGAGTACTGGACATACTATTGCATACAATACAGCAGATGCCAACAGTCTTTTGGGTTTTTGAAAGAAGCAATCAAATCTTCTTTAGATATGATAGTTTGTGATGAAATTTACGATATAGCCACAAGTTTTAAGTGGCCTTCTCCATTGACAAGTAGGCACTTACTTTGCTCTGAAAGAGTTCATGGGCAGCTTCTAGCCTGCAAACTCTATTTTCCCTTCACAAAAGGAGTAGGTTTATAATTTTATCACTGTTCTTAAGGCTTCTGAAGAAGTCTTCATAGCTGGTGTGGGATTAAGGTTTCTGCTGGACATTTGTTTTGAAAGAAGTAATCAAATCTATGCTATGAAATTTAAGATAGAGTCCCAAAACATTTAGTGCTTTCAAGCAAAATGTAGGTGTGACTTGTGTGGGTGTGACTCTGACTGTACAAGCCAGCCAACAGTTTGATCGTATACAGCAATACACAGGACCGGCTTTTGACTGCCTGAATTCAACACATTCTCTG
Source organism: Misgurnus anguillicaudatus (assembly GCF_027580225.2). NCBI lineage: Eukaryota > Metazoa > Chordata > Actinopteri > Cypriniformes > Cobitidae > Misgurnus > Misgurnus anguillicaudatus. The sequence goes on along the minus strand of NC_073345.2, from coordinate 2,052,174 downwards.
TAGGGTAGGGGTTAGATCACTAGGTCTCCTATTGGGGGAGACCCAGGTTCGAATCCCTCAAGGAACAATGGCTTTCTCCATTGACAAGTAGGCACTTACTTTGCTCTGATACAGTTTATGGGCAGCTTCTAGCCTGCAAACTCTATTTTGTCTTCACAAAAGGAGTAGGTTGATCATTTTATCACTGTTCTTATGGCTCCTGAAGCAGTCTTCAAAGCTGATGTGGGCTTAAGGTTTCTGCTGGACATTTGTTATTAAATTTAAGAAAGAGTCCTGGACATACTATTAGCATACAATACAGTCTGCTAACAGTCTCTATGGGATTTGAAAGAAGCAATCAAATCTATGCTATGCAATTTAAGATAGAGTCCCAAAACATTTAGTGCTTTCAAGCAAAATGTATTCATGTATGTGTCAACTTGTGTGGGTGTGACTCTGACTGTACAAGCCAGCCAACAGTTTGATCGTATACAGCAATACACAGGACCGGCGTTTGGCTGCCTGGATTCAACACATTCTCTGTAGGCTAGGGGTTAGATCACTAGCTCTCCCATTGGGGAGACTCAGCTTCAAATCCCTCAAGGTACAATGGCCTTCTCCATTTGCAAGTAGGCACTTACTTTGCTCTGATACAGTTTATGGGCAGCTTCTAGCCTGCAAACTCTATTTTGTCTTCACAAAAGGAGTAGGTTGATCATTTTATCACTGTTCTTATGGCTCCTGAAGAAGTACAAGCCAGCCAACAGTTTGATCGTATACAGCAATACACAAGACCGCTTTTGGCTGCCCAGGTTCAACACATTCTCTGTAGGCTAGGGGTTAGATCACTAGCTCTCCCATTGGGGAGACACATGTTGTTATTAAATTTAAGAAAGAGTCCTGGACATACTATTAGCATACAATACAGCAGATGCTAACAGTCTCTATGGGTTTTGAAATAAGCAATCAAATCTATTTTAAATCTGATAGTTTGTGGGTTTCCTGCTTGAAATTTTTCTTTTCCCTTCCCCGCCTCTCACCCGTGACAGATATTTCTGAATTGTTTATGGATTTCTTAAGCCAAGATTCAGACATAGCTAAAATATCAGGATTAGCTAAGTGACTAAATCAATTTTAGGAAGAAGGCTTCTAATGTTTATATGCATAAAGCCTAGACTTTTACGATTACAAAAATCATCAAATGAAAGTGTATGAAGAATTGAATTTTCAGCAGAGAATACAGGGCCAGGATTTAGCTGAACATCATCTGAAGAAAATAGAAGGAGAAGGATGAGGGCCTGGCTAATGGCTATAAAAACTGGACGTTTAATGCCCTTAGGAAAATAAAATAAAGAAATAGGATTATGAACATAGTACAATGAATACAAGGGTTTGGGAAGAAACAATAATATCACATTCTGAGTATGAAAAGGAGGTGAACTAGGCATTGTGTAAAGATAAGTACAATTGTATCTCTAGAATGTCCAGTTAAATCAGATGAAGTTATAGTTAAGAGAGAAATTGGCACAACAGATGCTATTGTATCATGATGAGTGGGTAATTTACAATGAATGAATAATGCAATGATAAAAACCAAAAACAGTAATGAGCGAGGCATGCTTATATTGTAAACAGCAAACAGTCAGTCAGCGTGATCACCGGCTAATCGTCGCGTATACGCACAAAGTCCCACAACAATACCGACGCACTACAAGCGTGTTTATCCTGCCACAGCACTGATGTAATGGAGCAATATATAATCCAATAAGTAATCCAAAAAAGTCCAGATAAATATATGTAGTCCGAATCACAGAAATTCCAAAAGAACAGCCAGGAAGCAAAAGCGTTTACCTCAGTACAACTACAGATCCGATAAACCAGTTGCACATACTGGAACCGATGTCAAAGACCGTAGCAAGCACGTCCAACAGAATCCGTGAGGTTACTCATGATGAATTCATTATACTAGGGAAACCATACTGGAAATCCTAGCCGCAGTTAGGGCGCATCTGAAGAATATGTTGGCGATGGATTGCGATGCAGTTTGTTTGGAAATCAGCAACAGCATGTATACTGGGGACGGAACTCCTCCTCGACTCAGCTTAAAGATTAAACATTTAATCTTTAAAACCAAAACAAAGAGAAGTAAAACAAAGACTAAACACAGGACGAACTCGATACACGCCTCACACGTTACGCCATCTTGGAATCCTCCCATGTGACAGTATTGCTTACATATCATTCTTACAAGCCTGTGACATGCAACTACTTGGAGAACAAGTGTGGTGATCAAAAAAATTATACAATTATAATATTGTAAGACTCAGTGGTTGAGTGATTTGGCAACAGCACACTTTTTATGTGGTTTACATGTCAGCAGAGTACAAAATTAACGTAACATACAACATAAAAAATAAGATATGCATCCAAGAACTGTGCTTTAAGACAGTATAAAACATGAGGTAGAAAAAATCAGGAGTACATTAGTATTTTAGAAACATTTAAGCAACTTGTCCTCAAGAACTCTCTCCAAAAATGATATAAAACTTGAGGTAGAAAAAACACAGGTCACATGTGATTTAAAGTTAAAACATTTGCTTACATTCACAAATCAGTGACAATTATTAACATATGGTAAAGGTCACAAAAAAGTGCATTAATGAAATGCCTCAAACGTGCACTTGAGGTCCTTCGGTTAGTTAAGATTAAGGGCATAAATTATTCCAAAAAGCATCACACATCCATGTGTAATACTGGGAAGGTTTTGAAGAACATCCAAACCTTCAAGTACCACAACACTTAGAAAAAGTGAAAACCCACAAGCTTGAAGAGGGAAATATCAGTTTTTATCAAATAATTCAAGTAACTTCATTTTCAGTGATTGGACTTTTGGTGACGGTCTGGATGTGTCCAGTTCCATCAGGATGTTTTGAAATGCCTCAAATGTGCACTTGAGGTCCTTCGGATAATTAAGATTAAGGGAATAGATTAGTCCAAAAAGCATCACACATCCAAGGGTAACACTGGGCAGGTTTTTAAGAACATCCAAACCTTCAAGTAACACACCAACATCAACAGGTTTATCACTAGGCTCTGCACCCTCTGGCCGAATGACATAGATGCCCATTGTTGTCTGTGAAATCCCAGCCTTAGCCTCTTGACTTTCGCAGTCCTGAAGGATAAACAAAGCAAATGAGTACTGTCCTAAGGCCAGTTACCATGCCATTTTAAAATGTAAGGGGGAGTTGATATTTAAATCAATATTTAACGTTCCTTGCCATACTAAAGGTAAAGAGTCATGTAATAAGCGGGAGAATGTGCAGGCAGCCGGATGTTATCACAAAATGATAATCAGCATAATGGTGAAAACAATTTGGATCATAAAAGTAGTAGATGTCAAAAGATAACAATAAAAAAATACTTACTCTAGCTGTTTTGCCATTTCTGAGCTGATTTTTTATCCTGCACATCCTCCTTTGTGATGGAAAACCTTCAACAAGTCATCAGTGTATTTGTCCAGTTGACCAATAAATTGAGATGAGAGGAACGGTTGTTATACGCATAAACTCCAAGTTCACCTTAAAAAATAAATTACCAAATATATAATACATTTTAAACAAGATGGGCAACTAAGAATTTGTTAAAGGATGTGTTATGTATTTCTTTATGCTGGTGTTACCCCTTTAAGGACCTTATGTGTTCCCGCATGTGCTGTGCGCATGCGCAGTGTGTCTGTAATGCTTGCTACTGCTAACAACAGTAAAGAGTTATGTTGCTACAAGACGGTGTCCGTGTATGATGTATTTACACGCGTGTCATTCACTCCACGACATAACAAAGTAAACTGGCGACGAGGATGAACGCGATATTGTGTCATTGTGACACCGCCGAGTGAAATAGAGAAAGTTAAAAAGGGCACGACGTCAGGGACGATCGACACATGCTCGGCGGAAAGGAAAATCAACATACACAAACAGTGAGTGAAAAGTGCATTAACTTGTAAGATGGCTGGATTAGTGGGACAAATTGGACCATATGATGAAAATACGGAGCAATGGAGCTCGTACACGGAGCGGTTTGATTGTTTTGTTAATGCTAATGGAATTAAAGACGAAGTTCTCGTACCGACCTTTCTGAGTGTAATGGGAAGCAAAACATACAATCTACTGCGTAGCCTGGTCCAGCCCAATAAGCCTAGTGATTGCTCATTCAGGGACGTTGTAAAATTGCTCAAAGAACATTTCGCACCAAAACCCCTCATTATTGCCGAAAGATTTCGCTTTTATAAACGCAACCAGTTAGAGGGAGAATTAATCGCGCAGTTTGTTGCTGTTCTGAAACGTCTCTCTGAACATTGTGAGTTCGGAGCAACGCTGAACGACACTATAAGAGACCGATTTGTGTGCGGACTGCGAAGTGAAACCATCCAGAAACGTCTTTTGTGCGAAAGTAATTTGACATTGGAACGAGCAATGGAAATCAGCGTTTCCATGGAGATGGCTGCAAAAGAAGCACAAGAGTTGAGCACTTTCACCCAAGTGAACAAAGTATACAGGGAAAAACCGAAACAAGACAGCAAGAGAACTTGTTATCAGTGTGGAAAGAGTGGGCATCTGCCACAAGAATGCTGGTTTAAAGACAAAGACTGTAATAACTGTGGAAGAAAAGGACACATTGAACGGGCATGTCAAAGCAAAAAGTTGAATGTAAGTGAAAAAGTGAACGCAAGCAAGCCTATGGAAGCAAAGAAAGTCTATGCCAGAAAAGTAAAAAAGAAACACATTCATCAAGTGGATTATACTGCAATGCAGCAATCAGATGATTCAGATGAAAATGAATTGGCACATGTAATGTCTGTGTCTTCAAATTCAGATGGATACTGGGTGACACCACTGCTGGATGGAAAGGCCATTCCCATGCAAGTGGATACAGGAGCCGCCGTTTCGCTCATGGCAGAATCAACATACAAAGAGAACTGGCCGGATCTGTCTCCAAAGAAGCCTAAGCTGACCCTAAAGACATATACAGGAGAGCTGGTACCTCTAGTAGGAGTCATGGACGTGACTGTGGAGCTTAACAGGCAAAATGTAAAACTACCAATCTACATTGTGAAAGGTAGCAGTCACGCAACATTGATGGGCAGATCATGGCTGGAGAAAATAAAAATAAATTGGCAAGAAGTACATTTGGTTGTGAAAGAGTCAGCCAGCCTAGAAAACATCCTAAGGAAACATGCAGAGGTATTTTCTGAGGAACTTGGCAGCATGAAAGACATTACAGTAAAGCTGACCATTAAGTCGGACAGCACACCAAAGTGCTTAAAAGCCCGCCCTGTTCCATACGCGATTAAGCCAAAGGTGGAAATGGAACTTGACCGTCTGGAGAAAACAGGAGTTTTAAAGAAGGTGAGTGTTAGCGAATGGGCAACACCAATTGTTCCTGTAATGAAAAAAGACGGATCAGTCAGAATCTGCGGTGACTTTAAAGTCACTATCAACCCTGTCTTAACCGTGGAACAGTACCCTCTGCCGCTAATTGACGATCTTTTTGCTGGTTTAGCAGGCGGTAAAAAATTCAGCAAAATAGACTTATGTCAAGCTTACCTTCAAATGCATGTCGATCCTGTTTCCCAGGAACTGCTGACCATTGTAACCCACAAAGGCCTATACAGGTACCAGAGGCTCCCATTTGGCATAACTTCGGCTCCGGCTTTGTTCCAGCGGGCCATGGACCAGATCTTAAGTGGCTTAAATGGAGTACAGTGCTATCTCGATGACCTGCTCATCACAGGAAAAGATGATGAAGATCATCTCAGAAACCTGAATGCAACACTGCAGAGACTGAGTGAATACGGTCTGCGGGTAAAGAAAGGCAAGTGCGAATTCTTTTGTCCAACTGTCGAATACCTAGGACACGTCATCGACAGCGCTGGCCTTCACAAAGCACCATCCAAGGTAAAGGCTATCATCGAAGCACCATCTCCACAGAATGTAAGCCAGCTTCGCTCATTTCTGGGTCTATTGACATACTATGCAAAGTTCATGCCAAATCTTGCGAGTAAGCTACGGCCCCTACATGAGCTGTTGAATAAGTCCAAACAATGGAAATGGACTGAAAAATGCGAGAAGGCTTTCAAAGATGTGAAGTGCACACTAACCCAATCGGAGGTACTCACACATTTTAATCCATCACTGCCAGTACAGTTGGCATGCGATGCCTCACCGTATGGTGTTGGCGCTGTACTTTCTCATGTGATGCCGTCCGGTGATGAGAGACCAATAGCATTTGCTTCAAGGACCCTGAACAAAGCGGAGAGTAACTACGCCCAAATCGAACGAGAAGCCTTGGCAATTGTATTTGGCGTCAAGAAATTTCACCAGTACCTTTTTGGGCGCAAATTTACGCTACTGACAGACCACAGACCACTTACCTCAATTTTTGGTCCAAAATCTGGCATCCCCTCACTGGCCGCAAGTCGCATGCAGCGTTGGGCTCTTTTGCTGTCAGCTCACCAATATGACATCAGGTATAGGAGATCCGAGCAGCACTGCAACGCGGATGGTTTGTCCAGATTACCCCTGCCAGATACACCTCCAGAAGTTCACAAGCTGATATCTTCTACTTCAAAGAAGTGCATAGTGCACCGGTCACGGCTGCACAAGTGAAACGTTTTACAAGAAATGACCCAGTCTTGTCTGAAGTTATGGACTGGATTTCACAGGGTAAGAGAGGAAAGATGTCTGACCATCTTAGACCTTATATGAATCGCCAAAATGAGCTGACGGTACAATCTGGCTGCTTACTTTGGGGTTATCGGGTCATTATACCCCCACCACTGAGAAAACCCTTGCTTAAGGAACTGCATACCAGCCACTCTGGCGTAGTGAGGATGAAAGAAATTGCACGCAGCTACTTCTGGTGGCCTGGGTTAGATGCTGAGATTGAAGAGGAAGCCAAAATCTGTCCAGACTGTCAGAATCTGCGAAAAATGCCCCAGACAGCCCCCTTACATCCATGGGAGTTTCCAGAGGAGCCATGGCAAAGGGTGCATATCGACTTCGCTGGTCCACTGGAGAATCACATGTTCTTTGTGATGGTCGATGCTCACAGTAAATGGCCTGAAGTTGCCATCATGAAAAACACCACTTCAGAGAAAACTATTGAGGAGCTCAGATCTGTTTTCAGTCGTTTTGGGTTGCCACAACAGATTGTAAGTGATAACGGTCCCCAACTGGTGTCTGATGAGTTTCAGTCTTTCTTAAGCCTTATCACCCATCGACTAATGGCCTTGCAGAGCGATTTGTGCAGACTCTGAAGAAAGCCATAAAGGCATCCCAGGGCAAGGGCTCGTTGAACCAAAGACTAAACGCTTTTCTTTTGGCATATAGAAACACACCTCATGCCATCACCAAAGACTCTCCAGCTACGGCATTGCTGAAACGACAACTCCGCAGCCGATTGGATTTATTGAGACCTGTGAAAACTAAACAGACTGTACTGTTACAACAGCAAAAGCAGGTGGAGAGGAGATGCAAGGCAAAATTCAGGAGCTTTAACAGAGGTGACAATGTCCTTGTTCGTAACTATGGAAAATGAGCCAAATGGGTCCCTGCTACAGTGATCGCGCAAACAGGCCCTGTTTTCTATGCAGTCGAAACGAAGGACAATGTGACCTGGAAGAGACATGTTGATCAGATGTTGTTTGCAGCGGTCTCCAGTGATGTTCCGTGTAAAACCCAGATTCACCTACCAAAAACATCCTTAAATTCTGGCCAGGAAGGAGTACCTGAAATGTCTCCTACACAACTTACCAGCAAACCAGTGGTGACGGATACTGAAATCATCCCGCTTGAAGACACATCTCCTGTCCCAGAAACTGTTATCGAGACTCCGGTAAAAACACCACAGGTGCCTGTGTCTCCACGTTATCCCACAAGAATGCGGAAAGCACCGCAGAGGTTAGATCTTTAGTTTAGTGGCTAACCCACGGCGTTGGGGCAGAATAATCCCCAGGGTTTAGCCTGAGAAATGAGGTAGTCTACCCTCTTTCTCGAGTAGTAGGAAAATGTTAAATAATAATAATAATGAAAATTGTTATGGTTGTTGTTCAAAGTAAAAGGGGAGGAATATGTTATGTATTTCTTTATGCTGGTGTTACCCCTTTAAGGACCTTATGTGTTCCCGCATGTGCTGTGCGCATGCGCAGTGTGTCTGTAATGCTTGCTACTGCTAACAACAGTAAAGAGTTATGTTGCTACAAGACGGTGTCCGTGTATGATGTATTTACACGCGTGTCATTCACTCCACGACATAACAGGATGACTACACTTACTTCTTCCATCTGAAAGAGTGCTTGCCATCTGTTTCGGACCTCTACAATCAATTGCTACTGAAGAATTTCTTGCCATCGGTATGAGAAAGTACAATGCATCTTTTCTTTGCTTACAGTCTCGTTGTTCCTTTTGTGTACCTCGGTCAATAGAGCAACTGTTTCTACCTCCAGGCTGGCTGTCTGTGGTTTCTCCTCCCGGATGGTTTGGACAGAAATTAACCTCTCTGAGTTTCCTTATGTTTGCAGTTGGTTTCCCCTGGCCTTTCTGTTAATGTTTAAGTGAGTTAACAGTGACTTCAGGGTGTCCAGCTCAGCCGAGCTTGGTGCGGAAGTTCATCATCTTGATTTTAATGTAGTGCTTCTATCCACAAAACCCAGTGCAAGTTCCTCTCTCTTGTAAACATGGATGGGTTATAATCAAGGCCTTAGCTAATTGTTCAAACTGATCATCCTTTGGATATGCTGTGTACTTAATAGTCTCTTCTGCAAGGCCTTCAAGAAAATCAGATCTGAGTTTTGGGGAAAGAGATATGAGAGTTCCATTCACTTTGAATTCATCATTTACTTTCTGGAGCTGCATCTCAGCACACTATGAAAAGCGTAGCACGACAAGGGCTATAGGCCAAGTGCAAGACCGGGACTCAAGAGACGGCAACAGTGTGGTTTCATGGCTGCAAGAGGATTCAGTAGATTCTGACTAATTTGGTTCATATGAGGAACTGGTAGATGCATCAGATGGAGACACTTGAATTGTGGAGGAGATATCGTTAGGGAGTGTAGCTGATATTATTTTAGAGCTGGTAGCCTCACAAGGCAAGTAGACAACTTTTAAAGTACTGCGATCTTGAATGTCTGAAATTGACGAGAGGTTCATAAATTAATTGCCAAACTCTGCATCTTTGTATTGAAGCCTGAACTGCTCTGTTACTCCAAAGAAAGTCTTAAGTTTAAGAGCCAATTCATCCACAGACATCGGCATTCCAGATGCAATGGTGAATTTTCTGGAATCATCTTCACTTCCAAAAAGGACTCTGACGCTAACTGGTCCGGCCATTCTGCTTTGCTAATCTACAATGCAGGTCCAAACAGGGTAGCAAAAATTAATACATAATCATTGCAACTTACTAAATGCATTTTAAACAGAACTGGAATTAATATAAATCTCACCTTTGATGATAATGTGTCTCTTTAGGGTTACCATACATTTGGAACCAACAATATAGGCCACAAGTGGATATTAATCAGTCCCTCAAGCTGAACCAGGGCTATTTCTTTACCTGGTGAACAAGTCAACTCAAAGGCTCTGAAATGATCTCTATACCAAGCACACAATAAGTGAACAATGAAACTCAGCTTATCTCCCCTTATGCACATCTGTAGAATTTCTGCAAACTCAGGCATTCCAGCAGTTGAACCACATGCAACCAACATTCCATTATTGTAATTAATTCCTCTAGTGGTGACACTATTTGCAAGATGAACTTGACTGATTTCTGGATAGTTCTGCCTGAGAACCAACACAACATTCTTATTCAAAACCTGCACTGTGGAGACTTTTTTAACAACCAAATATGATGAAATGAGACTGGATGAATGTATAACTGATGAACTGCTGGTGTTTGGCTGCCAGTGTGGGTGCAATATTTCTGAAATTATTTGTTATTCCTGAAAAACTATGTTTAGCTTCAAATCGCATCGTCCATAATCCTACAAGTGGTTGAAAATACCAAATCATGTGTTCACGGTTCATGAAAAAAATCTGAACCGTTTGGTTCGCTTGTCTCGGTTCATGGCATGCGCAATGTAGCCTCATGCCCTGTATGTGACCTCAGATAGCATGTTTCCCTTTTGCGCAAAAGAAGAGGTGACTGGTTTGGAGTGTAAGTACTGCAGGTTATGTTACGTGTAGAAATGGCAAGTGGGAGAGAAAAGAAAGTCTGCCCGGAGTTGGAAGATGCGCCAGCGGCGTATAAGTTTGGTGTGTGGAGACATTTTTTATTTCATGTTACCTATGATGACAGCGGAAATAAAACAATAGATAGAACTGCAGTCCACAGGTTGAATGTGTTCGAACAGCCACAGGAGACCGCCTTCTCTCCGACCATTTATCTAATCTGAGGTACTGAACAAAAGGTTTTACGTCCTTTCGTATTCAGCGCTATTTTTAGCCTTTCATTGATGAAACGAAAGCGGCTGATTTCCACGTAGTTTCATTTTGCTAGCGTGTGAAAATTGCGTGATCTTATTTCATAAATTACCCCTCAAAGTAATCAGGACAGAAGTGGTCAAAAGTGGACAAAAGAGACAGATTAAAATATTACAGGTGTAAACGTTATGTTTCTCTCTCGTCCACAGTATTTAATCAGCCTCTCAGTGATATATCTAAGAGCTAAACTGAAGTTGTCATTTTGATAAATTAAAGTTATCTTTGTGTGCTAAAAATGCACATAAAATTTGTGTACATGGCAATACACATTCTCTTTTTTGCCAAATAAATGAAAAGCATGTTGAAATCATCAATGTCTTCCCTCTTGCTGTTTCAAAATCTCACCTGGCTTTCCTCAGAGATGGTCCCAATAATGTGCTTAAAGTCAAATTCAGTTTGTACATGATTACATGATAAAACTTTTTTAATACTGTATACTAAATTATGGATAATTAATACATTAATAAGATAATACATTTCTCGAGTGTTAAAAATTAAAAGAAAAAATAACAACAAGAACCGTACTGAACCAAGAACTGTGACCATAAAACCGTGATACAAACCGAACAGAGGGTTTTGTGAACCGTGCCACCCCTAGTGGGTAATGTTCAAGATAGTGATGTTTTGGTGAAAGATTAAGTATATTATTACCATAAATGCTTATCATAAATGCTTACAATACTCTATTGTCACTTGACAATTTGACATCAAGATAGGAAATTGTCTCGTCAGTGTGAACAGGTGCCACAACTAATTCCACAATTTATTTCAGGCCTAATATCACTTCCCAAGCAAGCTCCTCCTCTGAAACCAAGTCTCCTACAAGAAAAGGAATCAATCGTATTAAATTCCAGTTCTCATGGGCGTTACCACCTATTGACTTCTTACATGAATAGCTGTTTGGTATGATGTGAGATCAATTTTTTGTCACTTGTCAGGATTTGTGTGTTAAGATATTTGTGTGTTAAGATATTCAAGACTGAAGTGTATTTCTTAGAAATAAGAACACTAAAACATAATGCCAGTATATAAGGGACAATACCCTCAAATAAAACATGGACTATATCTGGTGAAGTTGAAAATGATGAAGATTTTCTGTCAAAACACACGTTCTTTTCACTCCAAAGCAAGTGGTTTCGTTTTCCTGTGCAGACTTTACATGTGCTTCATGTAGTTCTTTTTTTTTCGAAGCAAAAAAATCACCTGTCTGAATATCCTTTGGTTGAATATCTGCTTTCTGAGCAGTACAAAAATGACAACAATACTGTTCACTGAAGCTCTCAACAAAACCAGCCAATCCATGGGCTCCCAAATTATCAGCTACAACACTATGGACTGTTCCTTTGACAAATTTTGAAAGTTTTTAGATAAACACACCATGCTCTTCTAAGATACAAAGTGGCTCTAGAACAACTTGTGTTTTCTTCGCAATGTACCCAGGGGATTACATAGTTCAAAATCATCTATGTATAAAGTAAACAAATTTTTAACTCATCACCTGACATAAAAGAGTTGTCCTTAAAGTACATACCGTCTCTTAGTAAGCAATACTGCTGGTTATCAAGCTGTATTATTGTTTTGTGTTCTGTGGCTACTTATAACACTGTCTTACACTGCAGTACAATCAAGAAGCTGCTGCAAAAACTGTAGAACTGGAATATACTGAAATATCCTGCTCTTTTTTGTCTTTAATAAACTCCACTGGCTCAACAATATTAAAAAATTTCTTCAGGTACTCTTTTCTCTTGTAAGCTGTAGCAAGAGGACCATCTTTCCCTATTGCGTTCAACAAAGGATTTGATTTACACAGTGTAACAGCTAGTTCCTTAATAATTAAGCCATCAACTTCTAGGTTTTTGTTTTTGAAAAATTCAGAAAGATGGCTGTAAGTTACGGGCACAGACAGATTACTTAAAATGAACTGTAAATCATCAAATAACTCATCAACGGCAGTAGATGACCGCCTATTCCCCGCCTACTGACCTAACGCATAATCATTGTGGGACGTGTTTCCGGGTCAGATGGAATTTAAACTCTGTGTAGCCAAACTGAAAAATTTTTTTAAAACCAAAAGTAGAAAAATAAGCAATGGATCCTCATGGATGGAGTTCGGGCGAGACTAGGTGCCTCATCTCTGTGTGGGCAGAAGAGGGGGTTCAGCGAAACTCGATTCATATCGAAACCGTTGTGTTTTTTAGATGATTGCGCAGAAGATGGAGGAAAGTGGACACAACCGGTCGTGGCAGCAGTGTCAACGTAAAATAAAATACTTAAAGCTTGCTTACAGAAGGGCAAAGGACAGCAAAGGCAGGTCTGGCATGGAAAGGGTAACCTGTCCGTTTTCGACGAGGTTTTAAAGGACAAACCATCCTTTTGTCCTGCGGATGGGTTTGTTTTGGACTCTGCAGAAGCCGGTATGCCTACGGAATCAAGAACTGATTCCACCGACTCCGACGCTACCGGCAATGCCACCCCGGAGGAAAACGAAGGTACAATTTATTTTATATTACTTCATTTTATTGGTTTTAAGAAACGGTGAGAACCAACTGAAAAGTTGTAAAAACATTATGGGCCCCTCAAAACTGCATGCCTCCTTAACTCAAGTAAACCGCACGGCTACAATAGATTAATAAAGGTGTTTTGTGGCTTATTAATGATATTTTGTAAGAAAAAAAACTATATTTTAAACTTTAAAACCCAGAATAACTAGCTTCCGGTAACGACGCCATCTTGGATTCGCTCGTGTTTGCCACGTTGCACAGTAACTCGTGTGAGTACATGATTATTTGTTTGTTTTACTTGCAAAATCATGTCGATTACCCACAGAACACCATTATTAACACAATTTTTAACACTGTGTAGCCGTGTTTATTACTTACAGTATGTTGAGAATGGATACATTTTGTTGGGCTACAGTCATAATTTGTTTCCTGTTATAAAGCTTGAAAGAGTAAGGACATTAACAAAAAATATTCTCAAATGTGTCTGAAAGATGTTTGACTGAAATCATTGGGTTATTTTGAAAGTTGGTAGGAGTGTCCCTTCAATGACCACTTGTACTGTATCTTAACATGTATCAGTGCCAATTATTTGTTTCCATATGCACATCAGTATAGTTTTTCTGTACGGTATGTTTGTAAAAACGACTTAAACGTCCTAATAAGTAAGGGTTGGTTTGGGAACCACCCAAACTGGGATTTTGCAGCAGTAGATTTCTGAATGTGAAATGCAAATGACAAATAATTAATGCAACTGTATTTAACCAATGTTATCTGTTTGTTTATAGATACCACAGTAGAAAGTGAGGCTGATGCTTCTTCGTCAAAAGTGTCGTCTAAGAGAAAAAAGCCAACTCGAGGTCGAGGAACAAAAAAGAATCAATTTAAAACAACACTTGAGGTGTTTACCAACTCTATCAACGAGAGAAATGGTGACGAGGTGCTGCTGAAGATGCAGGAGAGGCAGCATGCCCACGAAGAAAGATTGTTTAAAATGATGATGCAGTCAATTTCAGCCCTGGCATCATCGGTGCAACAATCACCATATTCGTGGTACCAGCTGCAAGCATCCTCGACATCTTACCAGCCCCAAGCACCATCGCTTCACCATTCAACGGGTTTTTCACATGAACTGCTTCACACTTCAGAATTTGCACGATGCAGCACACCTGACTTTAGCTCTCCTCGCTTAGATGAGTATTAGCTTAAGAAGGACACTTAAAATATATACTGCAAGGACATTTAAGAGATATCGGCCTTAATGGCACTTTTTTTTAAAGGCACAACGAAACAGGCTGAAAACGTTTCTTTTAAAAAGAGCACTTACAGACAATTGAGCCAAAACATGTATGTATAATATATCTCTTATATCTCTTATGTCTTGTGTTCAGAGTACTGTATTTAAACAGTTCCCTTTTATTGTTTATAAAAAGAACACTTACAAAGAAATGGGCAAAAACGTGTATATATATAATTGTCTTGTGTTAAAAGAACTATATTGAAACAGTTACTTTTTGTTGTTTCTATAAATGTTTATTTTCAAGATCAAAGTCCTGGTTTTCATTTTACTATTGTTTACAAGGTAGTGTCTTTGGCTTCTGCAAAACAGCAAATGAAACAAAAGGTAACTGTTTGAAGACATGTTATTAAAACCAACCCTAATAAAGTAACGCAATGCAACTACAAATTATACTGCGTCTGCTTTATCCTTGTTATTATGATGTCCAAACATAACACAATAACACAATCAAATCATTAAGAAGGAAAGAAACCTAAGTGTAGATATTGTACAATTTCTGTACAAGGTTTCACTACAATAATTAGTTTAAGCTTGATTTTTTGCTAAATGTAATGAGAGTCCCCGTCTAACACACTGTGGGCCTTCAGCTCTCTCTTGTGTCATGGGAATGTCAGGTGCATTCACTTCAGCCAGCTCCTCTACATCCAAGCATCCAAAAATGTGTCGTCGTTCATTGAACACAAGTTATGTAGCACACAGCAGGCGCTGATAATGGTTGGGACCCTTGTTATGCTGACTTCAATTTTTTTAGCCAACACCTCCATCTCCCTTTCAGCTGTCCAAATGCACATTCAACAGTCATACGTGCACGGCTCAAACGGTAGTTGAATAGCCTCTCTTCTCTGAACAGATGACCATTGTCAGAAAATCCCTTCATCCATCAGCTCATGAGTGGGTATGCAGGGTCACCAAGTAGCATCACTGGAACGTGCACCCCCTCAATTTCTTGTGTTTCCTACAGAAGGAAACAGACACATATTATACAAAAGTAAAATTCATGCACTGCACAACTGCCAGAAAATGTAACAAATTATTTCTATTAATTTGCACGTCTTACCGTTGGGAATAGCTGTCCATTCTCTGCAAGATGAAACAGGGTGGAATTACGCAACACTCGGGCATCATGAACACTGCCTGGCCATCCCACATTTATATTGGTAAAGCTGTAAATTACACAGGTTTTTTGTTTAAAAAAAAGGAGACAACACAATAAAACAAAAACAAAAAGTAAATATGAATAAGAAAAATTACTGAATGTGACTTATTGTGATCTGTGATCCACAACTGCTTGTAATATGATTGAGTAGCTTTTCGGTTAAAATAGTCTTTTGAATCCTCTGAAGGCGGCATAACCGGTATATGGGATCCATTGATTGCTCCAGCAAACTGAGGAAAACCCCATCTCTCTTTAAAACCTTCAACAACTTCCTGGAGCATCTCTCCCTTTGGCAAATTAATAAAAAAACTTTGCAGTGTTCGTATTGCTTCACACACCTCCCAAACAATGAGGTGCACAGTCGTTTTGCCCATGCCAAACAACTCAGCCAATGTTCGGTAGTCTGTTCCGGATGCAAGGTACCACAGAGCAACTGCAACTCGCAGTTCTACAGTAATAGTCTAGGTAAATGGGTTTTTTTCAACAGTGGCCGCAATTTGTTGCACAGAACATTAAATGTGCGTCGTTGTATACGAAAATGTTCAAGCCATTGATCATCAATATATGTACCTAGCACAATATTGTTCCACCATTCCCGACTTCTTTGCCGTTTCCACAATATTCGACAGGGTTTTGAGGCTATCATTGCTGAAACGAAAGCGGCAGCTCTCCGCCTATTTCTCCTCTGTTTAATTTTTTAACTAGTGAAATTTCGTCCAATTCGTCCATTGCTCTGAAATATTTGAAAGAGCCCGTAAATATACATATACAGTTTCGGCACGCGCTTATGACGAAAGCATTATAGACCCTCCCACAGACCCTCCCATGAGGACAGAAGTGATCGAAAGTGGACAACAAGAGACGGATTTAAATACCAGGTGTAAACAGAATGGAATGTAATCTACATGTACACAGGCGACCGTAGTGGAAAAAAAAGAAAATATACAAGTTACTGATAAATAGTTCAATCAAAAATATAATGAATACAGTAGCTGTATTTTGAATTGCTTTAAATTATAATAAAAACATGTATAACGTCGCTGTCCGATGAAAACCACGTATGTCCATTTTGCCGATTTTGAGATGTTTCGACGGATTGAATGTCCAGGTTCATTATACAGTATGCTTCACATATCTAAATGGCCAATGAAAAGTTGTAAAATCATGTCATCTGATTTTCATGTATATCCATTTGGTGTCAAAGCTGTCAATCACGCTGCGTATCTCCCGCCCGGTGGAAGCATCTCGCCGGTCTCATGAAGTTTCATCGAAGCTCAGCACTGGATAGCCGAATAAACATAGCCTGGTGGGACAATGACTTTCCTTCATCGAGGTAAATGTTTCCCCCCTGACGCCAGACGTACGTCTAGGAGTGACAAAATTACGGTAGGACTGTGCAAACAAAGTATCTGTCTAGCATTACCATGTCAGTGTATTGATTTATTGTCTCTTCATAGTTTGCAAGAGACATTTAATAATTTTATAATTAATATTGAATAAACTAAGCGTATTTAATAAACTAAGACGTAGGCTATTTAATAAACTGAGCGTATTCATCTGTCAATATGAAACGCGACTTGGCAATTCTAATTAATGATCGGAAGAACGTGTATCAACCACCGTTATTGTAAAATATGCACATATGTCAATTAGGGGTGGGCGATATGACCAAAGTCTTCTATCACGATAGGATTAATTTTATATCATGATGACGATATGTATCACGGTAGAGTTTTTTATGTTATGTAGAGGTTTTTCTGTTATTAAAATCTTTAATACCATAGAAATGTTCATAATTCTCACAAAAACCATATACACTCATAAAAAGAAGATAAAAACAAGCAAAACTCAAGCTCTCTAAAGATAAACAGTCAATGATAAAGGAATTATAATAAATAATTATGTATACTATGTATGTATATAATTTAAGGTAGAAAAGTGATTTGGTCAAGACCAGCGAGAGATTTTCTCTTAATGCTGTTTCATAATCATGAGTGACAGACAGGAGCAAAATGACGTAACTTCCCCTTTAAGACCAAAGTCCGGATCCTACTGTATGTTACACATGTGTTTTCTCTTTTAGCTGTTCACTTTCTCTTAAGCCCTAAATGGTCGTGTTTATGAGGATGCTTGCAAAGACGGAAATTTTGACGCATGTATGTATTTAAGGCCAATAAAGCGGGAAAAATGCTCACAAGCTTAATGAGCAGCAGTTGCGCGACTTGCACGTCCCTCACAGACAGAAAGAGCAGCGGTTGCGCGACTTGCGCGCTCCTCACACACAGAAAGAGCGCATGCATATAGATCTGTTATTTGTGTTAAATAAATGTTTTATAACTGCGGCTCTTCAATACGTGTACAAACGTTACGTTTCCGTGACCACGCGCACAGGAGCGTGACGTGGGCGCGTAACCCCGATAGAGACGATTGTCCAAAATCTCTACCGGTTGATGAATTTCTACCGGTAAATCATGTCTACCGATTTATCGCCCACCCCTAATGTCCATTTAAACTCAATTTTGGTTAACTGTGGATTATATCATTACACTGGCAAGAACATGGTTACATGTAAAGGTGCCGTACGAAGTATGACAATGCTACATTCAACTGCTTTTGACATACAGTGTTTTTTTCACTTCCTGAAAAGTAACTGTTTTGGACATACGTGAGTTTCATCGGGCAGCGACAATAAATTATATTTTTGTTTGCACTCTAATATTCTAATTTATTCTTATTTTTGAGGGCCTAAACATGCTTGAAAACTCATGAAACTTTGCACACGCATCAGAAGTGACGAAAATTTACATGTGGTATAGGCGCCAGAAGTGGGCGTGTAGAAATGACTCGATAGCGCCACCTGCAAAATTTCAAGAGAGCAGCTCTCCTGCTACGAAAAACATAGATACGGATTTTGGTAGGGTCATCAATAGCAACTTCAAGAACTACAAAAAAGTCCCTTGGAACCAAGCTCTAAACCCCACAGGAAGTCGGCCATTTTGAATTTTTGCCATGATTTCTGTGCAAATTTTGCCATTTCCAGGGTTCGCACTTTAACAAACTTCTCCTAGAGATTTAATCAGATCATCATCATATTTGGTCTGTGTCATCTAAACGCCTTTGCGATTATAAATTGTGGAGATCTTGACTTTTTTGTTGGAGGGTGTGTCCATGGTGGCCTGACAAATTTTGCAGTCTTCATCATGAAACTGAATGTTGTTCAAACTCAGGCATACAATGTCCAATCTGACACACGCTTCACACGTTTGATAAGGGTCTTGGCCTGAACACATTTCCATGCCAATATTCAACTTCAATCCTAGTGGCACCTAGAGGCAGCAAGAAATGCCATGTTTTACGTTGTGATTTACTGCACATTGAGATTTAATCAGATCTTCCTTGAGTCCCGACTTGACTCTCTCATCTCGCCAGGTTATCGCCTTCACTACTGTTTTAGCCAGACGAGCCATTCTTCTTAAATGGAAACATGTCACCCCTCCATCGCATGATAGGTGGATTCAAGAAATCTTTAGCTGTATAAAGCTTGAAAAGCTAACATTTTTGCTTTTGGGATCTCTCAAAACTTTTTCATAAGACTTGGGAACCTGTATTAGACCACATAAAAGGTTTACTCTGTTCTCCGAATACTAGTGCTAATACACAATAACCAGGGGCGTAGCAACCGGGGGGATGGGGGGGTTACGCCCCCCCCCCACACTTTTACTGTGCACTCACATGGCCACACTGTAAAAAAATTCAGTAGAAATTGCAACTGCGTTGCCTGTAACCTACCGCAGATTTAAATGTATGCCGTCCACTGGCAACACTTTGTTCAAAGCTAAATGAACACTCAACATTCACAAGTCTTTGTCTTCACAGAACAAAACTAAAAAAACATCATCAAGCTAAAAATGCTGGGAAACAAAATCTGAAGCAAAAAAACAGACAAAGGTTGATGACGATTTCTGGTTCCCAGCATGCTTTGCATGAGGATGTTATTGTATAGTTTTATTCTGTAAAGATAAAGACTTGTTAATATTTAAAATTTATTTAACTTTGAACAAACTCTTGCCAGTAAATAACATAAATTTAAATCTACGGTAAATTACCGGCAACCCAGCTGCAATAACATTGTAATTTCTACGGAATTTTTTTACAGTGCACCAAGCGTCAAAGTGGCCAGAAGTCATTAACTGTTAGTGAGAGACGGCGGTGAGCTCCGGTGAGCAGCAGCGCGGCACGTCATGTGTTCAGTGTTCTCTGATTTACTTAAGGTGCGTTCCATTCGTCCGTAAGTGGACTGCGAAGTGGACTTCACAGGGTATTCCGCCATCTTAAGTGAGATTCCAATCCGAAGGGAGCGAACATGTTCAGTTCGAAGGGCACTGCGCACGGCATAGGGAATCAGGGAACATCGATACATCACTTCACAGGAAGTGGAGAGCGATAATCACCCACTGTCATTGCGCGCATCACGTGATCACCAGTCAGAACGGTCAGACCACTATGCAATTATATGACAATCGTTTAAAAACACATAAATACACAGTATACCAAATAAAAGTTTACTTTCATATTTGCATGACAGTTACAGCAGGGCTTCAATTCTGTTAATAGTCAAGTAATAGCAGCAACAGTCAATTAAAGTGTATAATAAACATACGTTTTTCATTACATAGTACTCAATGTTTTTTACTGTATACTTTACATATTTTAAATGTGATAGTAAATAAAAATTAAAATATGAATGTAGTCCTATATATATTTATGTTATATCAATCTGCGCGACCCCGTCGTTGACTTTCTTTGATGACGTTTGCAGGCCGTTCCAAATGAGCGGTTATTGTCAGTGAAGTCCACTTCAACTGATTTACCATGCTCAGGGAGTAGGGAGCAGTGAACACTCTGTAGGGACCCTGTCGAATGGAACGCATCTTTAGATTTGAGTGAACTAACATTTAGCCAATCACAGAGCGAATCATCTCTTGGGCGCATCTGCATGAGCTTCAAATCTCTTGTTGCTCTTGTGAATTTTCATTTGTTCATTCACTTTTGCTATTACGCCGTCTGGGATCAAATGCACCCCAGAAAAAAAGCAAAGGACTATTAACCTACATTTTTCAAACACACATGTTAGATAATGTTACAGTAGCCTATGTTGTGATGACACAAATCACGCAATAAAGTTTTCATGTTATGATTTAACCTACGTTAAAAGACAACAGAACCCCTATGGACCTCCTCACATCATGCAAGATTTAGAGTGGGTTGCACTGATTAAAATAAGCACAGTTTAGAGCTAAAATATGGTTTGTTGATCTCAGTTTAATTTTAATTCGAGTTGTGTTGCACCACTTACATTTAAACACAGCTTACAAATCTTAGATTAAAACTTATTTATGTATTAAACCCATCATCTGCGCTATAATGAATTTGCCGGTGTAATTAAACAGCAACAATATTGACGTTGTCATTCAAAAAAAAAGGCAAAGGTAATGTATTTTTTGTATTATAAATCCTTATACATCGGTAATCTAAAGATCTTATTCAAATAAAAGCATTTGATGATCTTTTAAAACATTATTTTTATTTATTCTATCTATTGTACTGATAAACGAAGCAATGTGGCAGGAAGCTCAGATATTGTTATATAATAAATGAACAAGATGTGCGGACGCATTTGGCATGAAGCACCGCCGTGTGTCCGCTCATTCAATGCTCTCAGTTTCTGACTGGGGCGCGCGTGACAGAGGAGAAGCGCAAACAAGCATCGGTAGCTGTCACCGGTAGTTTTAATAATCTTTTTGAGCCGCCAAACTCACTCTGTTAAGACGTTGTAATAAACGCATCTTTGAATAATGCCACCACGCTCGCGGTGTCTGTTCCTGATGATTTAGCCACGCATTTAATTGTAGGAAATGTATTTTAACCTCATCATATGCAAGTTTAAAGTTAATTTCTATTTTAAACAGTGTTTAAAGTAATGAAGCAACAGGATTAAAGATAATCTAGTTTTACTGTAAAAGGTTTGGAAGTTTTGATTAAAGAACTCACTTCGATCTTGAAAATAGTAAACACTTGTAAATACATTGATTTAGGTTTTATTGCTATATTTTCATAAAATGCATGTTGTATAAAATTACTGTATATGTAATTTGTATACTCATTTAACACAAAGTACGAATGTAGTGTAACTGAAATATTGTAAATTTCATAAAATATCTTTATTTCATAAAAATGGTCTTGCATTGGTTTCAAAGTCCTGCAGTATTTTTAAATTGTGAGCATGATTTCACAAAAATAAGTTCATGTAAGCTATCATGGCATGTTCCCAAAATTGCCACTAGGGTGCTGTAAAATGCCAATTGGTATTCTATTTTGAATTTATTATTATCAACTACCAGCTTTAGGTCACATCACCATAGTCCCCCCCACTTTTAAAATGGCTACTACGCCCCTGACAATAACTGACTTTTATTGGAAAGAGGAAATACAGATACTAGAGAGAGGAATGTTTATTTACATATAGTTATTTATTTCTAGCTATTTGTTTATTATAATTTATTTAAATTTTTTATTTGCTTTAATATTGCATGCATAATTGGGGTGGGAGGCTTCTAAAAGGGGTTTATAATGAGACTTTGAGAAATTTGTGATCTCTTATAAAATAGATCTCTTTAAAATAGAGATTTAATCAGATCATCATCATTTGGTCAGACTGATCTTAAGTCCTCTGCAATGATAAAATCAAAAGATTTTGACTTTTCGTTGAAGGGCGTGTCCATGGTGGCATGGCAAAGTGTGATGTTTCGCCATGAAACAGGAAGCTGTTGTAATTCAGGCACACATTGTCCGATCTGCCTCCGACTTCACACGTTTGATAAGGGTCCTGGCCTGAACACACCAATGTAGCAAAATACAGATATAGTCATAGCGCCACCTAGAGGCAGCAGGAAATATGATGTTTTACCCTGTGATTCACTGCTCTTACACTGCTGATTTAACCATATCAACATCATATTTGGTCACTCTAATCTTAAGGCCTGTTGTGTTGATAAATGCTGAAGATCTTGACTTTTCATTAAGGTGGGTGACAAATTATGGTGCAATGAATCACATTTTTGAGGACCTAAACATGCTCGAAAAGTCATGAAACTTTGCATGTGTCAAATGTGGTGAAAATCATAAAAATTTTCATTAGATATACTTCCGAAATGGGGGTGTAAAAATGGCTCTATAGCGACACCTACAAAAATTCAAGAGAGCAGCCCCTCCGCTACATTTAATATACAGGTACAAAATGTGGTAGGATCTTGTATCACCTTTAAAATGTAGGAAATCACCCAAGACTTGTGGAGTCAAGCTCTAAACCCCACAGAAGGTCAGCCATTTTATATTTTCTCTGTAATTTGGTGCAAATCTCCTACAGATTCCATTAGATTAAAACCATTTTGGTTGGTGTCATCTAAAGGCCTTTGCGATGATAAATTGCGGCGATCTTGACTTTTCATTGGAGTGTGTGTCCGTAGTGGCTTGCCAAATTTCGGCTTTTCGCCATAAAACAGTAAGTTGTTCAAACTCAGGCTTACAATGTCTAATCTGACTCACGCTTCACATGTTTGATAAGTGCCCTGGCCTGAACACATCAACATGTAATTATTCACATACAGTCACAGCGCCACCAGCTGGGAGCAGGAAATGTCAGGTTTTACACTGTGATTTACTGCTCATAGAAATTTAATTAGATCATCATCTTTTTTGGTCCTACAGATCTTAAGGACTTTGCGGTGATAAATTGTAAAGATCTTGACTTTTTGTTGAAGGGCGTGTCAGTGGCTGCCTGCCGAATTTTGATGTTTCACTATGAAACTGGAAGTTGTTGTAATTCAGGCAAAGAATGTCCGACCTGCCCCATACTTCACACGGTTACTAAGGGTCCCGGCCTGAACACATCAACATAGCAAAATACACATACAGTCATAGCGCCACCTAGATGCAACAGGACACACTGTGGTTCACTGCTATAAGAGATTTAACAATATCAACATCATACTTGGTCAGTCTAATTAGAATATCCACATATATTTCGACACTAAAATTCATATCCCCACTGTTTACTGTTTTTCCTAAGGCCATCGGGAGGGCCCTTCCATCGCTGCTTGCAGCTTTAATCTGAAATTATTTTTAAAACCCATTTAGCTCATTTTCAACTACTTATATGATATTTGTTTTCAATATTTCTTCAAACATTCTTTAGAAAATATTTCATCTTTGGTAGAAGAAAAAAATATCATACATGTTTGGAACAACTTGAGTGAGTAAAATAAAGATTATTTCAGTGTCCCACAGTGTAGACAATAGATCAAACACAAATATGTTAATGCTTTTATGCCAAAAAAAATTTGATTAATATTCAAATGTTCATCATTTCATGTACTTGTCACCGGTCGGAGCGGACCACTAACGTCCCTCCCTAAGTTCCACCTCAAGGAGGTCCCCAAAAGTACCCCAATGACCAAGCACACGAGAGCAGATAAGTGAAATTAAAACAAACTTTATTTAAATTAATTAAAATATTGTTGGGAAGGGGAAAGGGGAATCTAAAATGATCTCCTCTTCTGGTTTCTTGTCTTGCAGGAGGGGAAGGGGCCAGGTGCCAGGGGTACGGACACCCACGGGGGGGGGGGGGATGGAGCTCCTTCGTTCCAGTGATCGGTAGGTATTTCCTCCTGGGGAACCCTTGGTCCTCCGCCTCGTGTTTCGTTGACACGCGGCACCCTCCTCTTCACCTGGAGGCAGAAATAAAACAGACAATGAGTGAGTGGAAGGCCGAGAGCGACTACCTGCACCCCGACAAGGGGTATCCCTGCAAGCAAGCCTACGATGGCCCTTTATGGGCCCACTTAGGGCTAGTCTAAGGGTCCCACGCAGGTTTGCTCATTGGCAAAACGTTGGCCTTTTAGCGCTGGCTCTGCACGGGCAGCCCTCACTTAGCCCCCAGGAAGCCCTCACACAGAAAAATCCCCAGAGTTAAATGAACACTGCTGGATGTATATATTGTCCCAATCTTACAGAGTGTTAAAAAGTAACTGAAGCAGAATTAAAAGCTCTGTTATCCTTTTTCTCAACATTTCTGTCTGAAACCTAAAATTGCATTTTACATCTTACTTGTAGAGTCATTTTCTTAACTTAGGTTCAGAGTATGAATCTCAACAATGGTGACAAAGAAAATGGTAAAATGGTCATTATTTATTCATGCCGCGGTGCATTCTGGGAGTCCTGGATGAGATTTGTAATTTGTTGATACCCAGCATGCATTGCAGCATGAAGCTTTTCATTTTATTGTCACCATTGTTGTGATTCATACTCTGATTCTTGATATTTGTGTGTCTACATTCTAGAGCGGTTAATTTTGAGTGTCAGTGTTTAAAAATTCTTCTGCCAATTTGCCTTGTCTCCGTAACATACACACAGCCTGGCCCGCAGCGGCTCTTTCCAACCATCCACAAGCACACTTCCTGTGTCTCACACGCTTCCTTTATACTCCTCTCAGCGTGTGAACTGCCCAGTCAGCATTCGCTACATCATCACACACACCTGTTACGTATTACCTCTGATTTCGTTGCCCGGGGTTACCCGGAAGTGACGGGTGTTTGCGCAAATCGGTCCGGGCGGAACTTTTCCTCACATCTTTAGTTCCTCCCTAAAAGTCACTCGTGACATACTGAATTTGTATTTTAAAATCAATATCTATTTAGCATACGTACAAGGTTTAGAAGGTTGTCCCACCACACAAATAAAATTAAGGATGAGGCATCTTGAAGTATCTGTAAAAGATAAATGGTTTGGTTATGTTAAAAAATACATAAAAATATGCATACTCTACAGTAAGTTAATCTCAAAGCCAACATCAGAGAATTGAAAACATTTTAAGTCACACCCGACGAACTGTATAGACCCTTTCACTGTTTGTACACAATGATGACGTGGCAGCGTATGCGTGCGCAGTTTGGCAACGGAAGTATGGCAAGAATCAGCAGTGAAGCAACACAGACAGAGAAAGTTATTTTAAAAAGTTGACTTATCAACTTTTTCAACAGTGGAGCGGATAGAACACGTTAGCAGATGGCCAAAAATAATGTGGCCAGATGCATATATACATATATTAGTATATTATATTATTGCAACCAAAAGCAACAACCAGACATTTTAATGCTGGAAAACGGTTTTAAAAATCTTTCTTGCTTACACATTAGAACATTGGGGAACAACACTATTTCTGTTGCCGAAATGTGAGTGCAGGCTATTTGATCACATGGGCTGTAAAAGGGTCTATCACAGACGTTGAGAGTTCATAAACTCAACAACTAAAGTGTAAGATCTATGCACGAGAAAAGTATATTCAAATTCACGCTTTGTTTAATAGCTTAAGCAATTTTAATATTTACAGCTACTCCACCCCTAACACCATTTCTTTCTGTTGGATTTGTGCCATACACATGGGTCATACTGGAAAATATGAAAATAACATTACATAAAAAATCAAATCTCTGTTCTTTTTAATTTGTAATACTGTCCAACAAGGAAAAATGCAAAGCAATTTAAGTAAGTTGATATTTATGACAACAATGAGCACGTTTACTAGCCAGTGGATTTAACAAAATTGTATTGGTATTAGTGTAATATAATATCAACGGCAATAATAACACATGTACATACGCTGAATACAGTCAAATTTATAGGATGAATACAGATCTTATTTACCTTGCAAACTAGTCACGATCCATGCTGCTCAAAAGCAAGGTGGCAAGGAGATGATGCTGATCTTCTCCTTCTGAGTCTTTTTTGCATGTGAATGTCATCTACCTGATGTGCAATACTGCCACCTAACAACTGGAGTATGGATCGGCATTTCCAAAAGATCGTATGCAAAAACATTTCATGCTTTTTAACTAATAAAATCAAATAGTTTTCACAATGATCAAAATTACATTGATTTTATGCAATCTGACTACATAATTTTGGAAAAAAATATTTTTAAATAAAATGAAAATGATACAAATACTTAATGATAAACTATGGCGGGATTCATTTTTTTGAGTGTATGAAGTAAAGGTTTTAAAAAAGCAATAAGCCCTGCGAAGCAGTGATGTTACTGTGCTTTTTATAACAGCTAAGGGGGTTTTAGGCATGACGCGAAACGCCCCTTAGCTGTTATAAAATGCACTGTATCACCACTGCATCTTGGGGCTTATTGCTTTATTAAAGGCAAGTGATTTGCGCGAGTGCCGTGTGCATGAGCGAATTAGCATAAATGTATCGCTATAATTCGGTGACGTGGACGCTAATATAGTTATTGTTATAGTGTGAACGGCCCTTTAAGGGGGACAGGTGGACTGTAAATTGACAAGAATTGTGTTATTTATTGTATTTTGATATTAGTAGTTTTGTGTTTATGTTTATTATTCATTTTATTGAGTATTTTATAATGTATTTTCAATGAATGAGGTCTTATTCATTGTATATTGATTTGTTTTTTCTCTGGAAAGCCCTTTGGGCAGTCTGGGGACTGTGTAAAATGTGCTGTACAAATAAACAAACTTGAACATAACAAGAAAAATACTAAAATTAATGATTTTATAGACACTACGCTTTATTATTTTGCATAGAAATACCTGCTTGCTTACTTCGAATTTGATCATCTATGTATTCACTTTACGTACAGAAACACCTGATGATATCATTTGTTTCAGAAATCTCTTTTCTATCATTTGAATAATAGTATTAAATAAATATTAAATCACAAAAGAGACAATTGTGTCAGGCTTAATTAAGTGCAGATATTTTTGTGTCATCACCTAAATTTCAGGAACAACTTACCTGTTTTTTAGAGGTAACCTGTTTTTTAAGGGTCTAGCTGCGGTTTGGGTGTTCCCGTAATGACACAAGAACGCCCTCAGGGCGTTCCTGGTAGCGTTTCATCGACCAATCACGAAGAGTTTCGTGAGCCCCGGTACAGTAGGTGGCGGTATATGGCAAGTGGATGCTGACAATTCAAAGCTTTCACAGAAGAAGGAAAAGGAGCAGCCTTCTCTTCCGTCGCCGTCAGTCCGTGTGAAGTTTTGAATGGATTTGATTGGGACTGCAGACGAAAGACCGGCGGCGATGTCACGGGGAGTGCATGAAGAATCGTTTACCGCATGTTCGAAATGTATATAAAAATGTACGTGTACTAAGTACGTCTGAACTATCTACGTCGCCTTATAACACGCCTGATACATACGTTGCCACTAAGCAAGTGTCATCCAAACTTCGTCACCAAACAACTACGTGTGGTTTAAAGTGGTTAAAACGAGTTTTACTGAGACCGAACTGATTGAACTTCATTTCCAGCAACAAAAGGACACTAATGCAAGGTGGACAATAATCAGAGGGTGAGTGACCTACTGAATGTGCCGAATGTGAATTAACTTTCATGTCTTTAACTTTTTTGTGCAGTTTAAGGCATCAGAACTGGTTTGAAAGTTAGCAGATTTGCTAATATAGTTAAAGCCACTACATATTAGCTTCTGATAGCTTTTTGTGTGACCACAACTGTGTTGATCGTTTATTCTAGACTCTGGAGCAGGGGCGTCATGCACCAATTTTTTTTAAGGGGGCACAGCTCACAGAAATTTGTGCATACACAGACATCAAACGCAATATTATAGAGCTTTTCAGTCTTACATTTCTAACCATCTGAAAACCCCTGCTTTCATGCAAAAACCTCCAAAATAAAAGTGATGACTAACTTTCATATCAAATACTATCGCAGCGCCAGAATAAAAGTAATGTAACATGATCAAAACACTATCAAACGGCGAAAATCTCCGAAAAGTGACAAGGATGCAGCACAGAATGTATAATACTGTGCATATTAAACAGATTAAAAGTCAAATAACAGATTAATGGACGCTTATTTGATTTTGAGGTTGGATGCAAAATCCATTGTCTCAAAAAAACCAAGGGGGCACATGCCCCCTCAGTTTGAATGGGCATGACGCCTCTGCTCTGGAGGAACATCAGTGTAAGTTTAACAAATCAGTTGTCTTTAGTATTAAAGTTAATTTTAATATTATTTTTGTTTTTATTTATATAGCCTAATCAAAGTAATTTAACTCGGGCAGTTATTGTTCTACTAACTACTGTGGTAGATTTAGTCTGTAATCTTTCAATGTGTTGTATTTATGTACTATACAGTCTTCCTCTTTGGCCCAGTTTACCATCACAAGAAAGATGTTAAAGTTTTTTTCATGACCGGTGTACACCTTTCATGTGTTTCAAATATTTATCCTTAACAGTGATTGTTTTCTCTGTTTATTAATTCAGTGAAGTGGAGGGATTTAACAGAGTGTTTACTAGTTTACCTGCACATTTAGTCTTAATTAACTTTGCTTTCTGTCCTCAAAGGGAGTTGTGAACCTGAGGCCGAGGCTTGAGCCCAAATCCCCCGTAACAGTACTGCAGAGAGGAAGAAAAAACAGTGAAGGAGGAGATGGAAAGGAGCTAGGCTTGGAGGCACAGACTGGTGCTTATATGTTCTTGATGATTGACAGGCCTAAATGATTAGGGTCCTCCAGAACCATATAAACAAACAATTGAGAAAAGAGGGGGGAAATCTTAACAATCAAAGGTTTGAATATTTAACCTCTTAAGACTCGAGCTTTGGTTTCATTTTTATTTCAGATTTCTATGGAAATTAGGAAGAACCAATTAATATAATATCCAAATATTTTTCTTTGAACTTGAAGCAGTGTAATTGTCCACATTTGTGTACAATATGTTCCAGTTACACAGAATTAATTATTATGGTGCAAACAACAAAAACATCTAGGTCTTAGGAGGTTAAAGGTCAGTTGAAGACATATGTCAACAACTTTATTTATTTAGATGATACTAAGTTATTTAAGTATATTCAGACAGTACACAATAACAGCAACATGAACATTAATTAACAGTAATAATATTATATATTATGATAGTGTTTCTTTCATGCATGTGTGTGTGGATGCATACATTGGCTACAGTATGTGTGTTCTAATGATTCACTGTTGTAAGGGAACTTTGTGTTATGTTAAAACTTATTGGACAGCAGTATATGTCCCGTCTTCTTAAAGCAGTATTTACAATTTTAAGAGGTCATTAAGCTTTTTTAATTTAAAAGTTACATCTTACTAAATAAAATAGTAAATTTGTATTTGATAGGGTTGATGAAATGTATCAAAATACTTGTATTTTTAAAATACTGTATAATATGTTGTACAATAGGCTACTTTGCCTAGCCCTAGACCGGAAAATGTATTCATATGAAAGGTGGTGGTCAATGTTAGAAACGTGCAGGCTGCTGCGAGCAAATGATTAAATAGTTAGAAAGCTGCTATGAATACAGGGGCCATCAGTTGTCGTCTTATGAATTACTTGTTTGTCAGTTTTGCTAATGCAATGTAGGCCCTTCAGTTCGTACCCGGTTGCACATGTCAGATTTTTTCATGAATCATGTAATGGTGAAGCAAAAGATTAAATAGCCCAACTCAGGTTTGCGAAGAAATGTCATGCTCCCCTGTAAAACTATTTTTAGTATTTTCAAAATACAAAAATTCAGTAGTTTATTTTGATACACTTGAATCTAAGGTATTTGGTATTCCATTTTAAAATAAATTTTGATGCATCTTTGCACAACTCTGATATTTATGTAATTGTAATTCACAAACCTGTATACTGTTTATAACTTATCATTGTAACAGGAGCTACAAAATAAGATGGATTTTGTGCAGTTGATTTCATTAAGGTTTTGACAGTCTCATGTAGTTTAAGGCTGCCTGCAGTACTGCTGCAACCCACATTTAGGAAAACATTGTAAAGCATACGGCTAAAAAGAGCAATGTCTACTAGTGCAGTGTATAATAAGTGTTCCCTGTGTATAATAGCTTACTCTTCTGTATTAATAAAATGGTGTAATTATACATTTTTTATGTTCTCCTGGTAGCTCATCATACATGGTCTGGCTGTGCAAGCAGGAAGCTGAGCAGATTTACTTCACAAGCCAGTTAACTCTACAGCAGTTTAATCCATATAGCAGCTGATGAATTAAGTTTTTCTGTGAGTAAGGGTGAGGGTTTGTTGTGATGATATTATTTTGCACCACAATGAACAACAAAATGTGTCATTTTTTAATTTCAGAAATTCCCAAGAAAAAGTAAAAATTATTCACATAAATGTCTATAAAAATATAAAAAGTTAACAATGGCATGTTTAAGAAATATATATGTGTGTGTTTATACTAGATTGCAATTATTTAACTTACGTGTTGACTTTAAAACATATTGAACACCATACTGTTGGTTTTAAACTATTAAAGATGATTGTGCATGTGCAACATACAGCTCTGTGTGTAATTTTGCAATGTTATTAATACATTTGCATTTTGCTGATTATAGTTTGCAGTGGCACTTATAACAATGTGTAGGCTATTATCCTAAATATTATAACACAGCCACACCCTAACTGGGCACATACTGTATATTTGCCTTTGGGATTCTCAAGTAGGAAGGTTTTGTAGTTAAAATTGGTATATTCTAAACCTAAAATAAAGTCAATGCTTATAAATACAAATAAGAACACACATTTTAGCCTCCTGAATCATCAAAAACAGAATATAACACGTTTAGCTTTTAAGAACTTTAGCTACACCTGCTGAGGTTTGTACGATCACACACACACTTCTAAAAAGATCTGACCGCATCTGCAACTACTTAGTGTCCATGGAGGCGACGCTCTTATCCACGACGTTGGTGTCACGCGTCCGTGGAGGCGACGTATCCTTATCTCGCGTAAAAGTACACGACTGTCACCTTTGCTTGGTAATCCGTGGCATTATCCACTAGCGCATGTTGTTATTTTAATCCGGATAACCGGATGTTGAAAGTTAACGTTACAGTTCAGCAAGGCGGCGAAGAAGAACGGGGCGTGTCTGTCTGCGAAAAAACGGGAACCCCCAGCAGTACGAGAATGCCCATTTGTAGCCGCAGTTGGATGATATTGGGTTCCCTTTCGAGAGCGGTCACTTGACACTGCGTCCGCCGACGCTATGGGAAACTCCTTCCGGTTTCTCTGAAGCTTTTATTGAACAACGCCAGTGCACCGGCCAATGTCGCCCACGACAGCATATAGGGGCGGGACTTCCGCTGCTATATAGCCTGTTTAGGTGGCAAAATACTATAATTCTTTCTCTTCACCGTGACTGAAGCGTCTCGCCGTAGATCGTCGCACTTGTGAGGGATGCAAGGATCACGTCCCTTACAGTGTTCCGGCAGAATTTTACAAGGATTTAGAATTTCGCTCCTCGAGTGAAGAACCGTGTATCTTATGGACTCCGAGATATATCTTAAACTGCGTTCTCGGCAGCGAACCACCGCCACCAGCGCGCCGTTGGTGGCAATGCTGCCAAACTGAGGAGAACGTTGCGTGCCTTCCACGGTAATGTTACACCCGCCCTATTAGCCTCATACCCTCGGGGGATTCCGAGGTTACGGACACGGGAAAGCCACAAGGCTTCCTTTCCCCACCTACGCAGTGTGGAAAATGCCACAGTGTGCACAATGCATTTACTGTTGCAAATACCCTCTAATATGTGTTTGTCCTGTACTTATAGCACGCTTCGGCCGCTCACCTTACATGATTAGACCCCCACCCTGGCGTCTGCCTTGTAATTTAATGCGCTCAAATGGCCGCTGATGGGCAGCGAGCTGCCAATCAGCACAACATATTTCTGTGCCGTGTATATTGACATTCCCTCTGCACTTGTCCTTTTTCAACTATGTGCCAATAGAGACGATATATATAGCAATACACAGCTCTTACGGAGGATACTCAGCGCGCAGCGCTCAGCCATACTCTGAATGTGCCCGTTAAACAGGCGCTGCAAAGAAAAAGGTGGAGGATAATGTCAGGTGTGATCCTTCGCACCGCGTAGCGATTGGTCTCGAAACGCAATGCACAACGTTCAACCCCGCTCACTATAATGCATCCGTTACACATGAGCTGCAGAGCAATGGGGACAGACCGAGTATAGCGAAGTGTGTTGAGTGTGGCCGCTCGCTTCGCCCAGCGATCTGTCTCGACACACACACACACAGCAGTGCACAATGCATATCGCACGCCCCCGATTGGTGGCAACGTTGCTCTATACTACATACATTGCACTATATATATATATATATATATATATATATATATATATATATATATATATATATATATATATATATATATACATACTCATACATATATTTATATATTTATACATTACTAATAGCAGCCTACACGCCTGGCTATTAATGCATATTTGTATTGAATAGAGGCTTATTGTACACTGCATTGCACTATATATAGTACTCATACGTATATTTATATATTTATACATTACTAATAGCAGCCTACACGCCTGGCTATTAATGTATATTTGAATTGAATAGAGGCTTATTTTACTGCATTGCACTATATATACTCATACGTATATATATTTATACATTACTAACAGCAGCATACACGCCTGGCTATTAATGTATATTTGTACTGAATAGAGGCTTATTGTGCTGCATTACACTATACACACATACGTATATTTATATATATATATATACACATTACTAATAGCAGCCTACACGCCTGGCTATTTACATATATTGGCATTGAATAGAGAGGCTATCTCTCTCCTCACTCAATCCTGCTCTTAGCTCCCCGCCTGAATGCGGTGAGCTGATGTGGATGTAAACTTTTAAGAGTTATGTCCCCAACTATACCAACAGAGGATTACTATCGTGGCTTACACATCCGTGCAGTGTTCCGGCAATATCTCACTACAACACAGGTATCTGACTCCCTGCGTGTACGTGGCGAGCTATTACTAAGCTGTTCTCTCTCGGGTTCTGCATCCGTGAGCCGGTACCCGTCAGCGGATCACTCCGCTAGTTGATTCACACACGTCCGAGTTTGCATCATCACTGTACAGCCGTTGACAACCTCTATTAAATGGCAACATTGCTTCAAAGCACAAAGTATGAAACTGGCACCCGACACACATAGACGAGCAGTCACTACCTGTTCTACATATAAGGAGTGTATCTCCTCGCTCGGTGCTATTGCAGAACCAAGCTCTGTTCTTCCATGGCTCTGTGTAACACACCATTGCTTTATGCCGCACAATATGTAACTGGAATCCTGTGCGCTGCCATCCGTTACAGAAATATCCCAGGTGCGTGGAATCGAATCTGCACTCGTATCCAGCCATCCAAGCGGTGAGCTGTGACAGGTTTGACTGGTCGGCCATCAGTGCGTGTCTGAACACACAACCCCTGTGGCCCTACCGCAGCCTCTCAGGCACATATGGCTCATTCAGCGCTATTATGGTTTGTAACATCTCCATATGATCGGTGGCGCACACACCTTTAGCAGCAGGGTTGTTCCACAGCTGACAACATATACTGTAATAGGCACCCACATGTGTGATCGGAGCCATTGCAAACATGTCAATATGGAGCTACAACATCCCGATTGCTCTGCAATGTTTAGCTCATTACCTTACCCTGTGCAGCACTCAATTCCTCCCTTGCCTAATGCCGCCGTGATACAGAAGGGAGAGAGTTATGAACACCCGCTTTATAGGGTATTTGTATATACTATTACTCAGAGCGGCTGCCAATTTGATTCGACACAGACCACCCCAGCACATAATCGGCGCAGCGCGCCAGTACTGAGTCTAGAGTTTTACGAACGGGTAATATAGTTTGTGCCTGACGAGAGAGGTAGAACAGCTTGTGCAGCCGCTATCCTCTCATCCTAGACGACAACCCCTGTTGCGAAAGGAGACTACTAGGCGTGCCAGTGGTGCTTATAGCGGGATTTGTGTAGACCCACACACACTCACAGGGTGTAACGCTGTTACCTCTTAGCTGAGCAAATGCGCATCCTGCTTTCTAATTGCCCATTTGGGAATGTACCAACCAGCCAGAGACACACTCCTTTGATTAGAGTGATTTCTGCATGCGTGCGTGTGAGCATATAAGGTTTGCATGCCAGCGTTACGTTTATGTGCTTGGTTGGGTATACGGACACAGGCTTCATGCGAGCCTGTCCCTCTCAGGAGCATTCTGGATATGAGTCTGCTCTGAGATATTTAACCCGAGACACTACGGTGTTGGTGACGAACGCCTCTCTGGTTGACCGACTGGCTTACAAGTTCACAGCGCATCACTTACTGTACCACACATCAATTTGCGCCTGCTCATTAAGCAGCTCATGTCTCGGCTGCCGCAAATGCGACACAGACTTAAGGGCTGTTAAGGACTTTAGACTGTTTGAGATTGGTTTGGACGTAATGAATCGGTACATGATGGTGGAAAGTGTAAGCTTTGTCCTTATCCCAGTTGCACTTTGTATGTAACACGTTGTGCTCGGCCCAGTGCCAGCGGTTACGTGTTGCCCCAATTGGGTTTTGCTGCTTATACATGCAAAATCAGTAAGGGGAGCAAGCCTTCCTACTAGACGCCCCTCTTTACGCAGCGCCTGTTATGGTGTTAAGCAATGACTACGACCCGGTGCACTGTCACGTGTTGAACATTCTATCGTTGCATCAGTGAGCAGATGAAGGAAAAGTGGGCTGTCTAACCCAAGGGTTTTGATGCAGTTATCGCTGGGTTTTCATGCTGGTGCCTTGGGCACACAGTGGCCAGGCACAATTAATTCTCTTAAGTGAGAGAAGCGGCCAATCACTTGCCTATTTTAGTGGCGTCATAGACTATATATGCCCTAAAGGGACTATGGGCCTTAAACCACCCTCAGCGCAGTTAGAGCGGTTGCATTCTACCTTCCCATCTAGCTGATGTGAGCTGTGCCCGGTATGAGTGTTATACATTTATCTAAGCACTCCGCTCTGACATTGCTGTTAAAGCAACTCTTTATGCTTCAGAGATGGGCTGTGGCATTCGCTTACGATTGCTGTAACCTGCCCCGCTCATTCTCAGAAATTTCCCTGCTCCACCTAAGCAGTCAGCTCCTGGGATCCAGCTGGATTCACTGGATCATTGGGTGCTAAAAGAGGGCAGCACATTACTGCCACACTGGCATAGCGGTGTTATTCTAATTTGGCAGTCACACTATCCGACGCCTATTCACATTTTGTACCAGATTGCCAACTGTATTACTGCTTATTTATAAGTATGGAGCCGCGTTTTTCGCTTCATCCTTGTATTTTCACACTAGCTATCTTGGCCATCATGCATCATAGGTTAATACCAGCAAATACTCTGCGCGGATATGCTTGCTCTGCCCACGTTGGGCTTGGCCTAGCCGTTGCTGTTGTACTGTTACAGGTTGCTTATCTGCTGTAGGGCTACAATAAGACCTACATGCAGCCTGTGACTGTATGCATTCTGTTCTGAATGAGCTTCTGATTAAGTCCCTGGAGATTCAGGCATCCAATCTACTTTGCGTTGGCTTAACACAGACTGGGTGGGGATTGTGCACCGACTCAGCTAAGCATTGTGGCGCATGGACTTGAGTAAGCTAAACTGGAGCTGCTCTTCGCTGTTCTCACTGAGTCGGTGTATAGATCTCCCATAGCATCAGCGGACGCAATGTCGAGTGACCGCTCTCGAAAGGGAACGTCTCGGTTACTATCGCAACCTTGGTTCCCTGAGAGACGGGAACGAGACATTGCGTAAGCCGCCGCGTCACTGCTCAGATCAGCTCTACTGTTCGTTCAGTCGAAAGAATCTGATTATTTTGCCGCCTAAACAGGCTATATAGCAGCGGAAGTCCCGCCCCTATATGCTGTCATGGGCGGCATTGGCCAGTACACTGGTGTTGTTCAATAAAAGCTTCAGAGAAACCGGAAGAGGGAGGAGTTTCCCATAGCGTCAGCGGACGCAATGTCTCGTTCCATGTCTCACAGGGAACCGAGGTTACGATAGTAACTGAGACGTTTTTTAACCCAACTTTTGACAAGATAACCACCTTGTATTTTTATGTTTAGTTTGATGAACATCTTAAAAGTGCATTCGGCTAAATTGCATGTGCCAATATGCAAAGGGCGAAACATTGATACAACGAAAGCAATCCAAAATGTACAGACTTAAATTAATAATAAATAAAAACAAAATAAAGTCAGAATCAAGTAAGGTGCAGAACGTGTGTGCAAAATGAATAAAAGCACCACAAATACTACATCAGATAACCATGAGTAATCTATAAATTAATAAAAACAAAAATGGTTTAAATAACGAAAGTATAGTCAGAATTGCCAACTTTTTTTTAACTGCAGAAACAAAGAGACAACCGCTTCGCAATGCAGACATCCCAAGTCTCCTGGAAGTTTCCGGAGTCTCCCGCATTTAATGCGGCCCTGGCTGGATCTTCTAGTGCAGCATCATATTATTAAAAAATAATAATACTTTTGGTTGATCAAACACTGAATGCATAAACCAACTCACTAGATGATGATCTTAAAGGGGGGGTTTAATGGTATTTCAAGCATTCTGACTTATTAACACAGTTATAGAGTTGTTTCCTCATGCTAAACGCAGGCAAAGTGTCAAAACAGCAGCTGGGCGTGTTACAGAGTATTTCTGTGCCGAATGCACTTCGCCAGGGTTCGTACAAGTTTCGGCTATTTTTTTTCGATTATGGTTCTAACTGTCGTTTCAGGGGTTTTCGATACGTATCACTTCTTTATATGGGCTTCCCCCGGAAAAATTCCCCCGGAAAACCCCGCCCACCCGTCACTCAGCGGGAGACGCTAGAGCTGCTAACAGCTTATCACGCCACTCAGTGTTGGGGGTAACGAGTTACAAAGTAACGGATTACAGTAACTACATTACTTTTTTGGGTAACGAAGTAAAGTAACGCATTACACTAATAATATTGGTAACTACACTACTTTACTAGACTATAGGAACGCGCTGTCCTGCGTTACCCAAGCAGTGTTTGCCTGGGTGTAAAGTTCTGTCTGTTTAAGTGGTGCGTGCATGCGTGTCCCTGTACGTGTGCCGTTGCCATAGAGATTGATTTGACGTAGCTGCTGGTGGTGCAAAGGGGAGCGGGAAATGTAGACGGAGGGTTTCAGCCACTGGGGCGATATTCACATTACTTTCAGCGTATTGCTCGAAAGTACAAAAATATTCGTGTGAAATGCACACTATGCCCACACAACAAGTGTATTTCAACTGCTGACAACGCGATGAGCAACCTGTCTGAGCATTTGTAAGCCCAGCATGGCAATACAACACTTGTGGCGAAAGATCCTGCTTAACTTACCGGTCTGGGCTCGAGAGGTCCGATCCCGAAGACGGAATTAGGTAAGTTAATGAACCTCAATCGAGTCAGAGCCAGAGCATAATTCTTTTGAAGGAAATTATTTGAACGTAACCCGAACAGCAATGTCGCGTGCGCCCAATTTATAGAAAAAAGCCTATATGAAATGTGTTTCACTTAAATAATTAGCAAATTAACAAAACGAATTCAAAAGAAGCCTATAGCCTATACCAGTGGTCTTCACTATTTTTTTCATGAGAGCCACACTAACAGGTCAGGGTCAATAGGAGAGCCGCCTTTACCACAAAGTATCAAAAGTTACATCCAGTCATAAAAAGCATGTCTGCTTGTCAATCTGTTGCAATGTAATAAATACAAGGGCAAATCATTCTTTATCATTAACAGTCATTTATAACTGAGACAATATGATTTCCCTTAATGACAAAAACAGGATTTTAATGCTAAGCATTCTTATAATATGCTTATGCAGTGCCCCCCAAACCACCAGGGGGCCACCTTTCTCATTATTTCATGCGGCGCTGCACAGAACGGTTGGCGAGTGACCATTACTGTGCGCGAGAGCAACTCGAAAGCATAACAAGCAGTCTTATCTCACGGTACTTTGATGTCATATGACGATCGCTCTGTGCAAGCGCTGAATGCGGTCGAACACGCTTCTCGACGTGCATCTTGATCTAATAGGTATGGTTTTCTAACAAAGTTAGGGTCCGGAGCAGAAAAGACAGAAAAAGCCCATGCCTGCATGATCATATCACTGTATTATTTACTGCCATGCGAGCCACAAATCAAAGCTTGCCGAGCCGCATGCGGCTCGCGAGCCGCGCAATGAAGAACACTGGCCTATACTGTATGAGTTTATTTTTGTGTGACGTGCTCTCAAACCGATGCAGCACAAAACACTTTTTACCTATTTAAAAAAGCACAATGTTTTGTTATTATTGCGAGTGAACTTTACATAAATAAATGTACACATTACAGTTTTGAATGTTGTTTTACTTTTATTTGTATGACCACAATTAAAGGTAATTTAAGGTAATGCAAAATGCAAGCTCCTCACGCGTTTCATGCCATCACCCGCGTGGGTTTACACAGGGCAGCGAGAAAGAGACATTAAACTTTAAACATTTAACATTCTACTTGAGTTTTTTGGACATCCCTTTGGAATCACTGCAATCATATCATCAATTTATAAGGTAATAATAAATATAAGCGCATCGCTTATGAGTGTTCGTTGCTACCCGTTCACTGCTGTCCGCTCAGCTGTCAATCTGCCGACCCTCACAAAGTTTCACATTAAATGATAATATATTTGAACAAGCATGGTCCTGTGCTTATTTCTGTCAATGTTCTGCATGAAGATCTTTAAAGGTTTCTACTTACATCACGATTTGCGGCCCGGCCGGTCGCAGTCTTTATGTAAAACGGGTATGAAATAAATTGATGCTGATGTCGGATAACGGGTCAACTGTTATTTTAATCGCGCGGATGCGTGTTATCAAACAGGACTGTGCATGACTCGTATAAGGAAAATGGAATGACAACATGAAAATTATAAAATAGCCTACATGTTTATATTCTGAATTAAACCACCATGGGCGCTAAACTTGCGGTGTTAAAGGGACAGTTCACCCAAAAATAAAAAAATCTTTCATCATTAACCCTCATTTTGTTACAAACCTGTATAAATTTCTCTGTTCTGATAAACACGAAGCAACATATTTTGAGAAATGTTAATAACCAAACCAAGCATGAGCCCCATTCACTTCTATAGTAGGAAAACATAATACTATGGAAGTGAATGGGGCTCATGAATGGTTTGGTTACAAACATTACTC
The DNA here is from genome assembly GCF_027580225.2 of Misgurnus anguillicaudatus. NCBI lineage: Eukaryota > Metazoa > Chordata > Actinopteri > Cypriniformes > Cobitidae > Misgurnus > Misgurnus anguillicaudatus. The sequence continues at coordinate 2,012,503 of NC_073345.2, read as the reverse complement.
AAAATATTTTCATTCATGTTCACAAGAACAAAGACATCCATAAAGGTTTGTAACAACATGAGAGTGAGTAAATTATACAGAATTTTAATTTTTGGGCGAACTATAAATCCGATGGGGTCAAAAATTAGGGTGCACTTAACTTTTGTGCTGGTGCACCTAAGAAAAAATCTTAGGCGCACCAGTGCAACCAGTGCAAAAAGTTAGTCTAGAGCCCTGGCCGTTCATTTAAAGTAGTCACTCATCATCAGCCGACCCCGCCTAAACCATGTCCATGTATCTATGTGGTAAATTAAGAAAAAGGAAAGTAAAGTAATAAGTAGTGAAGTTACTTTTCAAATGCAGTAACTAGTAAAGTAATCTCATTACAATTTAAAGAAGTAACTAGTAACTAGTAACTAATTACATTTTTTGAGTAACTACCCCAACACTGACGCCACTCAGCTTTGTTTAATTTCAAAAGTCAACAATGGCACGAAAGAAGAAGTGTGTTTTTGGATGTAAGGAAAAGAAAGCCAGCCTTATGGAAACAATGGATATAGTTTATTATACGGGGTAGCAGTGGAGTTTTGCGTGTGTTTGATGCGGTGGATTTTCCCAACCAGGTCATGGCGAGTTGCACGTAGTAAGTAAGACTTCTGTCTTATGTTGGAAATAGTCGTGTGCATATTATATAAATGACACGAACATGTAGTGAATCAGTTAAAACAGTGTTGTATAGTGTTGCATGACTTGTACTCGCTCCTCCCGCGGTATAGCTCCCCCTTCTTCATTTTTTCGTACGTTATCGGAAAGATTCGGTAAAGCTAATCTTTCTTTTATAAATCTGATTAAACTAAAGACTCTTCAGAGATATAAAGGATGTCATACTACTCTATAGGTACTCCAGATTAACATCAGAAATTCAGAAACGGTGTGTGTTACGTGAGCTTTAAGCATCAAATACTAACCACCACTGTGATTATTGCATTATTGGCTTATTTTACCACAACAAATGTGTTTTAAACAAAAACCATAGGAACCATAGGATAAGCTAGCAAGCTCAGATTTAAGAGTCCAACTACAACAATCACTGATCACCATAATGGTGACTTTAAATAAAAACAAAACCAACATCTAAACCTAATAAGTGAATAGTGTTTTCTACCGCAATATTTTACAGAACTTTTAGAAATAATGTTTAATGATAGTTTAAAAATAGTTTTAAAAAAGAATGTAACATTCTAAAATTTTACACACAAAAAAACTTAACTATAATTAAATTTAATGGAATTTTTTTCAACAAGAAAAATATACTTTGTACCAAGTTTTCATAGACATGGAAAATATTGTTTAGTTGTTTTTTCATTGGCTCGAGTTATAAAATATAGATGTGAACTATTACATTTTTTATTTATTTGGATGAAGGACATTTTTAAGTGAATAAAAAAAATATATAGGTGAATTTTCTGACATAAGCCTTTTTTGTTAAAAAAAAAAACTTTACACATATCTTATACAACTGTTTTCAATTAACATCATTAAAATCCATACATATACTCTTTAATTCCAGAAGAATTCCAGAAGTGTCATTTAAATTGGGGGATAAAAACAATTCAGGAAAGGGGAAGAACAAATCATCAGGAGGAACAAGTCCTTCGCAATAATCCTTAAGCATCTTAAATTCCTCTGGTATAAGAGCAGATCTTATCCTCTGTAATATTACAGTCATTATACGGACCGATTTGATCTTCACACAAGCAGCCATTTCCTCAACATTTTCAAAACCAGCCCCCACCAAACACACAAGCTTTTAAATAGGGATGCACCGAATATTCTGCCACCGAAAATTTTCGGCCGAAAATGGCCCAAAAGTGGTTTTTCGGTTTTCGGCCGAAAGACTTTTATCACCGAAAAAATACGGCCGAAATAATGTGATGACGCAAACAGAAACCGCGACCTGCACGTGCTTGTCTGAAGTAACATATCTGCGGTGTGGACTAGGTTTCTCTCAAAGCCGCGTCCGCTGAATTTCTGACCAGGATCTCCGTAACCTGTGAGTTTCACTCCCGCTCATGACCGTAATGTTTGCGTCCAAACCCGCGGAGTTTCTCTGGGCATTTGTGTCCAGTTTTCACAAGCTCTGACTAAACATTCGTTCAGATTAACATCCAAAATAACAGACATTTAACATGATTGCTTTTAAAATTAGGGATGTGCACGAATGGTCAAATATTCGATCTGCAATAATAATTAGAATGGGGAAAAAATTATATTCAAATGTTTTTAATCCGCCACCGCAGCATTACGGCTACTGCTCATTGAATCCTTTTTCACTTCACCTGTACGGTCTTTTACAGACTTTTACATGAAAATTAATATGTATGTATTTCTGATTGTTTTGGTAATTCAGATTGCAGACTCATTTAAGTGTTTAGAGTTTTAATTCCGGGTGTTAGACGTGCTTCTCCGCTGCCGCATCAGCGTGCATGATGAGAGATTTGCTCGCTTCCTTATATAGCCTAGTTTATTTTGTTGTTAAAACGACACGAGACACACATGGAAAGCGAAACGGAGAACATTTATTTTATCTGTGGATATGGTTATATAACAAACCCGATAACTGCAAATGCCGTAACAGCAAACAATAGCTCAGTTTTGTGAAGTGTTGTTAAATTAAGCTCGTAACTTTGCACCCTCAGCAATAATGTATCAAGCCAGCTTGCGTTATTTTTATCATAATATTAAAATCAGATATATTTGTTAGATACGTTTGTTGTTCTCACTGGATAACAACAGAGCAGAGTTTTTTCTGCAGCTGGCATTAATGAGAAAAACGGGTTTCACCGGAGAAGGTAGGCTAAATATGATTTTCTTTTTAAACAAAAACATGTCAGACTAAATAAAGAAGATATTCATATTTGACTGAGCCTTCGACCCATTCGGGGTTTTAACGTGCATTAAAATGCCATCATTTTTTTATCAGCATTCTGTAACATTAACGTTAGAACAAAACCACAACTAGCACATCTCAGTTTTTAAATGTATACTGCATGGCAAACAAGCACCAAAGGATTAATCAAACAAATCCTTCAGCCTGTTTAACTGAAGTTGGGTTTGTTTATGCCACATGCTGTTTGGCTGATTTTTCTTCTCAAATTGTGTGTGTTGACTCCATTTCTATTACACACAAAAATACCATAAGTGCAATGGTAGTACTAATAATTGGCATAATTTCTTTCGGTGTTTCGGCTTTCGGCCTTGGTTTCCTCTTTTTCGGTTTTCGGTTTCGGCCAAGAATTTTCATTTTGGTGCATCCCTACTTTTAAATTTGTGATTCCAGCTCGAATAAAAGAGTTCAGTGGGTTTGCTGCTTGTGCTTATTACATCCAGTCTTGCACCATTTATCAGTGGCTCTTCCAACAACCAAAATAAGGAGTTTGTGTTTTTTGACTTCTTCACAATAAAACAACTCCACACTTTGAAAAGATTTTGATAGACAGCAGGTAAACATGAAGTGTCAATCTTATTTGGGTCCATTGAAAACAAGGATTTTTCCATATTCATCTCTTGAACAGATTTCAGTATAACACTGGTCAACACTGGTTCTCCAGCTCACATTTCCTTAAACTTTAAGAAATTTCGGCAAAAAAGCAGTCGAAAGACAGCAGTTCTGCTTTGCAGATGGACCACTCCTTGTCCACCTTCATCCTTTGGTATATACAAAATATTATGTATAACCCATTGTAAATTGTCCCAAAAAATTCTACCAAAATTGATTGTATCTTTGCCAAGAAATAAATGGGAGGATCAACACAGGCCAATCGGTGCCACAGAAAGGATGCAACCAAGTTATTTATTACAATTGTTCTTCCTCTATAAGACATTGTTGGTTTGAGCCACTTTCAACGGTCTAATCGACCCTTTATCTTTTCAATTACCCCTTCCCAGTTTTTCTGCATGATATATTTATCACCCAAATACACTCCCAGATATTAAAAAACATTCTTTTTCCATATTAAACCACCTAGCAGGTCTGGTATTTTCTTTTTCCATTTATTAGCAATACTGCATCAATTTTTATCCAATTGATCTTTGCAGAAGAAATCAATTCACTGGAAACTCTTATTATACTTTATATATCTTTATAGACATCAATCATTACTACAATGTCATCTGCATAAGCAGATAATTAAATTGCATAGTCACATTGTGGAATTTTTTATCCAACTACTTCTTTTCTCAATTTATGTAAAAAAGGCTCTAATGCTAATGTGTACAACAATCCAGGCAAAGAACAACCTTGTCTAATCCCCCTATTAACCTTAAAAGGAGCGCATAAGCCACAATTGAACTTCAACACACCCTCAATGTCAATATACAAAGTTTTCATTTTATCACTAAAAGCTGAACTAAACCCAAAAGCTTTGAAAACATTCCATTAGTAATCATGTTCAACACGATCAAAAGCTTTTTCTTGATCGATGGAAATCAAGCCTGCATTCAGACCAAATATTTTGACTACTTCAAAAAAACCTCTAATTAAAGAAATATTTTCAAACATGGAACTGCAATAAGACTGATCTGGATGTATAACCTCTTCCAAAACCTTTCTAAGTCTTGTTGCTAACACTTTTGAAAGTATTTTGTAATCACAACATAACAAAGATACAGGGCGCCAACTGGTTATATTAGTTAAAGGCGGAGTCCACGATGTTTGAAAAACGCGTTGGAAAAGGAGACGGGCCGACTACCAAAACACACTTATAGCCAATCAAATCAAATCAAATGCCGGTTTGCGTATGTGTGGGGCGGGTCTATCAACAGAAGGTCCAGATTCTATTGGGGTAGGGGCGTGTTTGTTTAGGTGATTTCAAATATCAACATTGGCTTTCAAACATCATGGACTCCGCCTTTAAATCCCCCTTTTTTGGTAAAAGAGTGAGAACTGCTCTGACAACTTAAAGGTAAGCATCCTTCAGTTAAAGGTAGGGTTTCACATTTTGAAAAATGCTAACGGTAGCCGCCTAGCAATGAAATTAAGATCCCACCCTCAAGTCAAATCGCCATCCAAAGTCACGCCTCTTTCAAAACACATGAACACGTACAGATCAGACGGTCACATCTCTCGTCTCATTCACCAGTGAGAAAACTTTGCAGTACAAAGTGAATAACATTTCCAAATTAACCAACATAAACAACTGGTTTACATCAAAATCGGTTGTGTAGACGTAGTAACTATATCGTTAGGCTAATCCGTAAATGAACACAAATTTCATAAGCAACACAATGTTTCATCAAAGTAGAATATATGAATCCATCTCAATACAAACTAGGGGTGGAACGGTACACAGAAGTCCCGGTTCGGTTCGTACCTCGGTTCGGGGGCCACGGTTCGATTCACTTTCGGTACAATGGAGGGAAAAGCAAAACAGGCTTTTTTTAGTACTTAAGATAATCTTAAAAACATAGGTGTCCTTATCAGTGTTATTTTGAGATGTCATGAATATGAACTAAAATGCATTTAACATACTATCTCGTATTTCAAAAATGTATACCACTTTAAGTAATCTTGTACTCATCTTTCATACAAATATGGGTTCAAATGTATTACAAGTGTTACCTAAATACATTTTAAAATTACATTTTGGCCTTATTTCATATTAATGTACTAACAAACAAAAAAAATAGGCTTGTAGGATGAATTAATAGGTGTGTACGACTTCACGAGGCGCTGCAAGAAACGACAAGTGGATGACGTCAGAGTAACGCGAGAGCGATTTGAAATCAGCCTCCTCCGCAAGATTTCTCGCGGTACTCTACGCAGCGCCATCAGTGTCAAAGTTGAGCACACACTTTAAAAAAGCAGCTGAACTCGACAGAACTGCACCTCATCCATTTATTGTATATTAGCAGGACAATTTATCTCCTACTTCTCAGCGTGAGAAATACAAGGTGTGGCGGCGTGTGAACTGACTGAAATGCGTGTGTGTCAAGGTGAATGCGTGAGACTTGAGAGCCCTGATTAGATGTATTTCCACTCACATACCTAACAACTGCTGAACAACGCCGATGCACAGTCCTCGTCTTTTCCACCACTCTCTCGCCTGTACTATTGTAACTGACTGGAAAACTGAAGCTTTGCCAAACTTGCGATCTTAAAGAGGCTGGCGGAGCGTCTAACTCTTGTGGAACACCACTTGCCATCCTCGCTATCGCTGCTCACTAACTGACTGGACCGGCGTCGACGTGACAAAAAACTGCAGAGTGGCAGAATGTAGACGGGCTCTGATAGAGCTCATACATAGGCGGAGCTCGGCTGCATCGGCGCCAATCAGAGCTTCAGAGCTAAAGCGGGGAAACAGATTAGCTGTCCATAAAGAACCAGCGGATCTAACAGTAGTTCCGCATTACATTAATTATTTTGCACGCAAGTTTTTTTTATTTTCATACCGTGTATTCTCCGTTTAAATTCATGCACTGAACCGTGACCCCCGTACCGATTCGGTTCGAAACGAATACATGTACCGTTCCACCCCTAATACAAACATACCTACCTTACGAAAATAAACAGTGCAACGACCCTTTCAGACCCTTTGCCTCCTAAATCTGTTTGCATCTCGTGATAAAGCAGTAAAGTTACAGATGTTAATTTGGGTTTGTGCTCTTTGCTGATCCAGGCCGTTTTTGCTGTTGTTGTTATAAAAGATGTCTTTCGTTTTGTGCCTCCTGTGTAGGTTGTCAATTCAGCAGAAAAGTTTGCCAATCTCACTGTTTACAGACAGGAGGTGAGCGCACGTGAATGCGCCGATGATGTATGGCAGTGTTCCTCACTCCCAATCCCGGAGAGCCGGCGTCCCGCAGAGCCCAGCTCCAACCCCAATCAAACACACCTACCTGTGATTTTCTAGTGATCATGAAGACATTGATTAGCTTGCAGGTGTGTTTGATCAAGGCCGGAGCCAAACTCTGCAGGACACCGGCCCCCCAGGACCGGGAGCGAAGAACACTGATGTATGGTGTCTGCGTGAACTCGCTGCGCGGTGGGCATTCAAATTACGCTTACGTATGAGGGACAAAAAAGGAAACATCCATTCAGACTGAAATCTATGATTTGTTGAACATTTTTTGGTCCTACTAATACTTTTCTACTAATACATTTAAACAACTTAACATAGTGATTGCTAATAGGATGTGAGGAGACTTTTAACCAGCATAACTAAAAAATTTTCAGGATCAAATCTGTTACCCTACCTTTAAACTGTTGTTCAGAACTTCCAATAAATCTTCTCCCATTATATTCCAGTAAGACTTATAAAATTCAACTGGAATTCCATCGATTCCAGGAACTCTTCCACATTCCATATTTTGGAGATTATCATACAGCTCTTCCAATATTATGGGTTTATCAAGATCTTTCTTAAAAAACATTGTTCAACAAATTCATCTTCTTTTGACTCTTTTTATACAATTTTTCATAAAAATTGACTGCTCTCTTACTCATCTCAATTGGGTCTGAAATTAAAACCCCACTTTCAGATTTTAAAACATTAATTTAACATCGCTGGCCATTTTTCTTTTCTAATCCAAAGAAAATTTTTGATAAAGCATCCATCTCATTAGAGTTTTGAAAACGTGCTCTTATTAATGCTCCTTGTGCTTTTAAACCCAACAGATCAGATAAAGCTGATTTTTTTTAAACTTTAAAGTCAACAATAAGGCTTGATTTCCCATCTGTGTTAAATGTTGAATTCTCATAATTCCAGTCTCTAAAATCTGAACAGATCTGGCCAATTCTTTAGTGACATTCAGGGTGTTTTGTTGACACAATTGCTTAATTTGATTTTTTCCAAAATCCCACAAATTCTTTTACGACTGACAATTCTTCTTTTCCTTTTTAAAATTAATCCAGAAACAACACAAAATTTATTTGAAAATATAAAATGACAGTAGGCACTGTTTGGTTTAACAGAATTAATAGAAAATACATATCCTATTAAACATAAAGCTTGTCTAACCTTGCTAATGATAACAAATTATCCCGTGCATGTACCCATGTATATTGTCTAACATCTTTGTTGAAATGTCTCCACACACCACACAGATCATGCATTTCAATCATTTGAATAAGCTTTCTGCGTGATGGCATATGTGGCTCAATATGATTTCTGTCTAGACTACTTACAGCACAGTTAAAATCACCACCCAAAAACAAATGTTCTTCATTTTTGTACTCTTCCAAAGTTTTACAAAGAAAATCTAAAAAAAAAAATTTAATACATACGTTTCAAAATTCGCAATCACTTTTAAAATTCTTCCATTCCATTCCATTCTTTAAGCCATTCAACAGCATTCTTATCACTATGGGTTTCTTGCATAAATAAAAAAAAATTCTGTCTCATTAACTCATTTTTCTAATCTCTGGCTCCATTCACATAAGGCAGCAATGTGGAAATCAACCATTGTAATGAATAAGATTAGCCATAGAAACCCAAATCAGACTGTGACCGCTTGCAGAGGTAATAAATAATTAATTAATATCCACATAATAGACATAGACATTTATTTAGATATTTTAGCAAAACAATGTTTATCTGGTAAATGTTAATATAACGTAGGATAAATCTTGTTAAAAGCTAGCTATGTGGTGGCTGTGCTTCAGCCTTCAACCCCGGTTGAACAGCAATATGAACGTGATTTTCCGATGCTAATGATAAGCATAAATAACAGAAAAACGAATTTAATTTAGCGTTTTTAATTCCACCAAGCATTAATTCATGGCTGTTTTATTCATGCAAAGCTACGTCGTTATTGGGACCGGATTTTATGGATCAGCGTGACTCTGTGAGTTCATCTCTAGGACAAGCTGCATACATTGCTTTTAATAAATCCACTTATTTAACATAACATACATTAATGCACAAATAAGATGATAAATGCCTGCAAATATGCGAAGTATACTCAAAGACCTTTTAATGAAGTCGCGTCACTCAGCCTTATTTGCTGTGCACGCTGCTGTTGCTGTGAGCTCCTCTCCTCAGATGCGTCCAGCGCGCAATTCTCAATTCTCTCGTTTATCGGTCAATCCGATATTACAAAACCAATATCCGATCATCGGAAAATGATCAAATATCAGGGAAAATATCGGAAAACAGATATATAGATCGATCTCTAATTCTGAATTTCAAATTCAGATCAAGTTCGTTCCTGTTATTTAAAATCATGTAAGTAAACCTCCTAAAAAACCAACATGTTTCAATAGTTCAGATTTACAACTAATTGCAAACTTTTTAACGGGTTAAACAAGTTTGCCAAGCGTGAAAGCGCTCTTGCTAAAACTTCATCTTTAATAAAAGGTGGAACATTTGACAATGTAACTTTCTTAGCTGGTATAGAAAGGGAAAGTTCAAGTACAAACAATCCCCACAATACAATGCCTTTCTCTACTACCTCAGTTGCCTTTCTACCGTACTCAAAAAAATTACGATTGCATAATTCATTTTTGAAGCAGCGAAAACACATTTTGTCCAATCACATTTCCAACTGCTAAGCTACATTCCTCTACACTACCCATCGACACTATTTTAACTACATGCTTACGCGTGAGGGAATCTAAAGGAAGCACCATGGTGTTTGAAAACACCTGTGTATAATGCCCTCAACAGCTTTTACCAAACCTCGTATTACCCAATCACAACACACAAATTTAGACAAAAATCACTTTTTGCATCACTTCTCTCTCATTTCATGTACAACTCAAACAAGTTACATTCATATAAAAACAAAAAAAAAAACTAAAATACATCAGTTTATAAATGTGTAATATTTTAATTGACCTAAAATAACCAATTTATGATCATTCAATGAATGCCTATGGGTTTAAGACACAAATTAAAATTTCACTTATTAATCTAAGTCACTTCACACTCACTGCATTTACAACCTAAACAAGATAAATTTCTTTAGTAAAACTAAAATACATTTGTTTACAAATAAATAATATTTTAATTGACCTAAACTGACTTATGTATGGGAATACAATGAATGCCCATGTGCATTTGGAATGTAAAAAGTGTAAGTCAATTTTTTAGATTTGCTTTCCTCTTCACATTTGTGTGATGAACTACAATGAACTACGAGGATGTCTTTTTTTAAATCTGGGGAGAAAAAAACATTTCAAAAAATCTAAAAACTGACAAGAGCTACAGAATGTATTACACAATAAATTATTTTGCAATAATCACACTGTAAAAGTATTTTGTGGTGCTGCTGTTTCAACCTAAGTTTTCGTTAGTCTTTGTCACAATTTTGACAAAGAAATGTAAAGCTTTATGCATGCTGGGTATCAACAGATACTTTTTTACTATTTTCTTTGTCACAAGCAATCTCAGAGTCAAGAGTCTAAAAGAAACACTGATCACTATAATGGTACCTTTAAATGAAACATATAAACCTAATAAGTGAATAGTGTTTTCTACAGCATATAGAATAAGTAAGGAATAATTGACGATGGTCCGTTGAATTAGTAGAAAAATAATGCACACCATTAATTTTTCAATAATTCAATGGCAAGGAGTCAATTATTCTTCTTATATTGCTTATACTACGGTTACCACACCTCAAGACATTGATCACATTATATATTTAAAGGGATTCATCTGTTTTTTTTTTACTTAAATTGCTATTGTTATTAGGACTATTTCTTCCGCGTCTCCATCCATCGGCTCTTTTGCTTGTTCCAAAACATCATTTTAAAGCTGGCAATGGAGGCTTGAGCCATTGAAAGCATTCTAATGCAGTTATTAATGAAGTTATTAGAAAGAGAGCGAGAGTGACAGAGACACAGAGAGAAAAAGAAGAGAGAGCAAGAGAGAGAGAGAGAGAGGGCGTGCGAGCGATTGTGTGATCTGTGCATCTCTAAACAGCGCTGTTATTGCCATGGAAAATCGTCTGTCATGTTGTTTTTGTTAGTCCGTTATTACAGTTAACTATGCAAAGTGATATGAAACTGTAATGAGGTCAAGAGAGCTGCCTGGAACTACGTTCCCGTGTGTTTCCCAGAAAATAATTCCACACCTCGTTCATCAGCCAATCAGACTCAAGCATTTAACGGATCCGTAGTATAATCAGAAATAATGTTTTATAACGTTTGAAAATGATAGATAGTAACACTCCTCTTACATTCACACAACCAACAAACGTTCTTAATAAAAAAAAAACTGGACTAGAAAAATATACTTTTTGCCAGGTTTTCATAGATGTAGAAAATATTGTTTAGAGCAAGTTGTTTATTTTTCATTGGCTCAAGTTATAAAATATAGTTGTGAACCCAGTTTTTTAAAATTGGATGAAGGATTTTTTAGGTGAATGAAACCTTAAGATTTTAAGTTGAAATAAACAAATTCAGAAATTGCAAGTTGTGTCAACTTAAGAAAAAATAAGTTGAAACAGCAACACCACAAAATACTGTTTAGAGTGCAGCTGAAAATGTTAAAATTACATTTTTACACATGTTGACTAATAATAAATATATTTGTATGAACACAATACACTTTATAATGATGGCTATGCAACAGCAAAGGCTAGTTGTCTTACCCAACTACTCTTTGCATGTGACTGATAGCCTCGGGTAGAGGACATCCTAAACTCTCTGGAAGAAGAAGACATAGCAACCCTGAGAAAACATTTAGGCTGCCAATTAAGATGTAAGGCAGAGATCTGTAGTAGCTTCCTGCAATGAAACGACAAGAGAAAAGTGTGCAAACGTGCAGATGTGAATGTTTCAAATATTCTGTTAATAACAACATCTTATGGTGATCTCTGTATTTTAGATAAACATGACCACCATGTTTGCCTGCAATTCAGTATCATGCTTGTGAGCTTAAATGGATAGTTAACAAAAAAATGATGGTAAGCACACAGTTGACACAGTAGTAGGAAAAACAAATACTATGGAAGTCATTGGTTGCAGTAAGCTGTGTGCCTATTTTTTAAAATATCTTCTCCTGTATTTAACAAAATAAGAAATGAGGGCGAGTAAATAATGACAGAAATTTTTAAGTGAATTATCTCTTTTCAAATTGTGATATCAGAGCAGTCATCCACATGACTGTGGAAATGTAAAACACTAAACATTTAAAAAATACAAACCAAAAATCTGATGCTTATTCTACTTCACTCTGCATATGGGAACACAGTAAATGATTTGTCAAATTTAATCAGATGTTGTACATTGGGCAGAGAAGTTTGAGGTGTAAATTATGAGATAACTGCGGAAAATACACATTATGATTTTCATCTGTTGGATTCCTACTTACATCTCTGTTAGCAGAATGGGGAAGATTAGTTTGAGTAGTTTACACAGATTAAAGCTTAGTGACCTAAGTAGATGAAGTATGGTGCCGTAATGGAGCCCACTCTGGAAGCCATTGAGCAGATTCCTAATGCAGAGTTCCTCAGAACGGTGGGATAAAGCTCGGCACTTGCAGGGTAGGCGATTGAAAAGGCTGCTGACAGGCCAAACTTTCCCAACATCACCAACGAAATGGAAACAGTATTCATATCTGTACAAAAACAAAATCAAAGTTGAGAAAAGGTTGTGCCAAAGATCAAACACATCATCAGACAGGTAGATCTTCATTTTCATACAAATACTTATACTTGGCTAATACCAGGAGTGTGAAGGAGTGCAGCATAAGATTCAATCAGGCCTCTGTTATTAATAAAAAAAGAAAGAAAAGTAAAACATGCTAATACGGTTTATGTGTGCTTGGTATTATGAATACAGAGAACCTGAAGGGATGTCAGCAAAAATAAAAATTTTAAAGATTTTGTGCTCACACACACACACAGCTGTGATTCCACATGCTAAATTCTTGTGTACGTATGCGTTACTGTTTTCTTATATTCCTGTGATTCACTAAGGAGCCTCTAGATGTCACAGTGGTTAAACGGCTTGTTAAAAATGCTAGGCAAGAGTATTGGAAATTAAAAAATAGCCAATTTCTTGAATATAAATGGAGCCTACCAAACATTTAGACCTGACATGACCTTTGGCCTCATGGTTACAGTATTTGACAACTGTGTCGTATAGTTTTCTCTTTCATTTAAGTTAAATTTGTTTGCCTTATAAATGGTACTAAAAGAGTTCAGGTGCCAATTTTAAATATACAAATTTTACAAATTTAACACTTTAAATGTACCATATTTATTACACGAACGACACCTGTAAACAAAATTCAAATTGAAATGTATGCATATACGTGTTACTACTATTAAAGCGGGTGCCACAGCCTGTTTTTTTAATCACTGTGCAAAAAGATTTAAAATACTCTGAATATGAAAAGATCGGGCAAACTGGTGTGAAGCACAGATGTATCATTCTTATTTGTATGACCAAATTCACCAAATACATTATTGCAGAAACATCTTGTAAATTACAAATATCAATGTAGTATGCTCTAAGACAGAGGTTTTCAAACTGGGGGCCGCGAGATGGTGCCGGGGGGCCCCAGTTTTATGACATTTTATGAAATACATTAATTTATCATGAATTCTGTGTAATTAAATCTAAAAAAATATGGCCACTAACCAAAAGCACTACTTTTTTGTATAATTTAATGTTTTTTTATTAAAATTTTGAGTTTTAGAACAGTTTTTTGTCACAAATTTTCTTTGGGGAATGTACCTTTCACAATGGGGGCCGCACGCTGAAAAAGTTTGGGAACCACTGCTCTAAGAGACCAGTACATAAATATTTTTAATTTCATTTCATACTATTAACTCATACTATTTTAATGTAATATAATTAATATTGTGACCACGCTACATTATACATTATACTATAAAAGGCCAGACAGGCCTCATATCGTATAAGGTGGTACATTACATGTACATTTGACTAACTCACAGAAAAGGCCCTAAGAATTTTTTACATTCAAGTTTTCATGGGCGGAGTATACTTTTGCTTTTAGCATTGTTGTAACTCTACAAATCACATGGCACCAAATAGTGTATCAAGTCATTCTTCACTGGAAGACACCAACCCAGGTAATACTTTATTTCGATAGTCCACATTAGACATTTTACTAATTATAAGTAACTTTGCAACTACTTATCAACTACCAATCTTTACAGTAGTAGACTATCTGCTTAATATCTATTGACACTTTATTGGGATGATCCCTCAACTGACATTCAACTGTCTATAAGTATCTTTGCAGGTGCATGTCAACTTATTCCACTAACCCAAACCTCTTCCCTAACCCTTAGCATCTACTAGACAGTTAGTTGACATATAGTTGCAAATTAATGACAGTTAGTTGACATGTAGTGGCAAAGGTATTTATAGTTAGTAAAATGTCTAAAGTGGATAATCAAAATAAAGTGTAATCCAACACCCATATGCACTCATTCTCTCAGGTCAGCTGATCATCTTAACTGTTCCAAAAACTAAGCGTTAGCTTAAAGGGGGTCATGCCTTTTCTGTGGCAGCAGAAATCTTTTGACTTAAAAAAATCAAAGTCATGTTAATTTTTTTATAATTTAGCTGATTGCAATTTCTGTGTCGTGAGCGGATGACATTGGTGGGCCTGGACACTTATTACAGCCAGATGTGTTTTTTTGTCGTGTCAGTGTTACGAGTGGGTATGTGTGTGAGGGAACAGAAGTCCTTGTCCTAGAAGTCCTCCTTCCTCTTCCTCTGGTGCAGATGCTGGCTGATATCTTGTAAATAGGTGCTGGGGTGGTGGCAATTTGGGAACTGGTTCGGGTATGGCGGCCATCTTGGGAACTAGTTCAGGCGTGGCGGCCATCTTGGGAACTGTCTTAGGCGTGGCGGCCATCTTGGGAACTGGCTCAGATGTGGCGCCCATCTTGGGAACTGGCTCAGGCGTGGAGGCTCTCTTGGGGACTAGCAGTGTGCATGGTCATGTTTCATGTGTTTATGGTTGTGTAAAGTGTAGACGAAGATTGTTTCTGAAATGCCAGTATAGACAAGGGTTGTTTTCATTTTGAAATGCTGTTTAAAAATGCAAATTCTCTGATGTAAACACCACATATAACGAGAGTTACGTATGTAACTACGGTTCTATGAGTTCTGGATGACTGCCAGAGGCAGTGCTTCCCACTGAATATTATCTCTTTTGCTCATGCACAGGTCGAGTCTAATAACAACAAAGTCATCATATGACCAGGTACGTCATGGGGATTCTCTCTATTTAACCAAGTGACATCCTGCAAACTGTCTCTACAGAATCTTCACGCGAGACTCCGAGTGACAGGGTGCTCTGGCGGTCATCCAGAACTCATAGAACCGTAGTTACATATGTAACTCTCGTTCTATTTCGTTCTTACTGACCGCCAGAGGCAATGCTTCCCACTGGATGGCTCATAACAACAAGGTCACGAGGAAGCAGCTCCTAACCTTAAGCTGAAGTTGAGGTTCCCAACAGGACTGCCGCTTCCTTAGCGCCAGGGGCTGCCGCATTAACCCTGTAGTATCTGGAAAAGGTATCCTTGGATGAACAATTAGCCGCTGCACAAATGTCCATTAGAGTGACACCTTTTAATGCTGCCCAAGATGTTAAGAAACTTCTCGTTGAATGGCATTTTATGCCTGCTGGCACTGCCAGGTTGTTGGCCTTATATGCCTGGACAATGACCTCCACCACCCAGTGTGACAACCTCTGTTTTGACAGAGGCTGCCCTTTTCTTGGCCCACCGTAGCAGAGAAAGAGTTGGTCAGACTGTCGCAGTTTCTCTGTAGCATTCAAATAGCCCTGAAGGGCTCGCACAGGGCAAAGTTTTATGTTGGATTGCAATCTCAGACACAGAATTCCTAAGTGCTTCCAACTCAATAGGTTAATTTCTAAATGATGTTGAGAGCCTTTTGGGTAAGAATGAGAGATTAGGCCACAATGTCACCATTGTTCCATCTGCATTTCAATGCATACAGGACATATTGGTTGACAATGCGTGGAGCTCACCAACACGTTTGGCTGGCGTTATTGCCAAAAGAAATCCAGTCTTTATTGAAAGCCACTTAAAGGTGCTCTAAGCGAATTCACACGTTTTAGGCCTTACATTTTTTTTGTTTCATACAGTAAACATCTCCTCACTATCTGCCTGTCCTCTGAAAACACTGTAAAAAAAGTGGTCAAACCCATGAGGGTACCCTAACGGTTGAGCAGGGCGCAATCACTGAGCACCTTTCAGAAACCGGGTGATTAGAATATGTTACCCATGTGACTGATCATTTACTTTTACATGCTGGGTAGAAATCGCAGCCACATATACCCTTAGGGTAGAGGGAGTCCTGTTATTGTCCAGCAGGGACTGCAGAAAACATAATACCATTGGCACCGGGCAGTGGTCTGGGACCAACCCTCTTGGTGTACACCAATCAGTGAAAAGCTTCCATCTACAAGCATAGATATTCCTGGTGGAAGGTGCTCTAGAATTCAGAATTGTATTTTGCACCTTATCACCACAAACCTTTAGCAGTAGTTCTGGCTCCCAAGCGGCCAGACACAGAGCTGTAGCCAACCTGGGTTTGGGTGCCAAATCTGCCCTTGTAACTGAAGGAGCAGGTCCCGTCTCCTGGGTAGGCTCCAGGGCTCCCCATTGAGAAGCCAGCATAACATTGGGAACCAAGGCCTGCCTGGCCAGTTCGTTGCCACTAGGAGCATCCTGTGGTGCCCTTGAAGAATTCTGTGGAGAGTTGGCAGAGTTAAACGGTTCGGGGGAAAGGTATAAAGTAGAAGATTTGGCCAGGCATGAGCTAATGCATCCTGACCCAGCGGGCTGGACTTCTCTCTCCAGGAGAATCACAGGGTGCACTGGGTTGAGGTTTCGGAGGCAAAAAGATCCACCTGTGCTCTGCCAAATCGTTGCCAAACCATCTGAACAACTTCTGGATTGCTTGCGAACCGAGGGAAGGCCCATGTTAGGAGGTCTTGTGCTAATCTCAGAGACTGGATGGACCTCGTGCCGCCTTGATGGTAGATATGATATACAGATTAGGGTTGTGCCGATAGACGATAGAATCGTGTATCGACGATCTTCAGACATATCGCCAATGGCAGGCTTTCATGGCGATAGTCATGACGATAGTTGGCGAATGGTTATTATTATTATTATTATCATCATCATAGTTTTATATTAACACCCACAATGCATGCTTTTCCTCACATGAGGGTTTGTGGGCTTCACTTTACGCGGAGAGCTTGTACTTAATGCGCGCGTCTTGGTCTCCTTCTACCACTAAATCCAGCGCGCCGCGTCATGAGCAGCTGCGCTTCTCTCTGTCTCACGTGCACGCGCTCTCGCGTATGTCCGAAGTCTAAACATAAACTAAAGTAGTTATCCTTATGTATTTGTTCAGTTTAATGCGTTTCATGCGAGCTGAGGCAAACTTTACTTTTTGTTTAAAATATGACCCGCTGCATATTAGCGCCTCTCTCTCACTCTCGCGTACGTGCAGAGAGAGCTTGTGCTGTCCGATGTCAGATCACAAGGTATTAATCCCGTTTATGATATGCATTTGATGAGTTGTAGCAACACGTCCCTCGTGTTTAATATATGATTGTGTTTAAAATATGATCGCGTTCCGCTGGACTGATGCGTTTAAAAAGGCACCTCATGAGAGCACCACTGCTTGACATGTGTAGCCCTCTGTAACAGCACTAAACCAATGCATTGAATTGTTTGTATGTGCGCGCACGTGTGTGTGCGTGCGCAGATGCATGTTTTTACAGTTATTAAGTAATCATGATAGGGTTTTAATGACGCGCTCGCATTAATGGCATCAGGTTTAAGAAGGTTGCGGTCATGACGGTGTTGCTCTTGTTTTTTTGTCCACCCATCAAGTGACTTGTTATAATGAGTAAAAAATTAACAAATAAAAAAATGAGTAAACTACTGCCCCGCCCCCCGATAATATCGTGTATCGCCGATCTCACAGGCTGACGATAGGACGATCTGAAAATAGGGCATATCGCCCAACACTAATACAGATATGATTTTAAAGTCTCCAAAAGTCTCCAACAACACCAGAAAAAAGTTGCTAGATTTGTCGCTAGTTGCTTTTATAAAAATAAGTCGCTAAAGGGGACTGAAAAGTCGTTAGATTTAGCTACTTTTCAGACCCCTTTAGCGACTTATTTTCCTTTTTCTTAAAAGTCGCCAAGTTGGCAACACTGCATTGTGTATATATATATATATGAAGAGTTTGGTTCCAAAACGCGATAAACACCATTTTTGAAAAAAATGAGTTACTGACAAAATCAGTATTATATCAGGTCAGTATTTAAAAGTAAATAATAAATTTTACGCAAAATCCAATATCCGCTGTGTTATTCTGTCATCTTTTCTCCCTTTTTCCCAAAATGCGATAAACGCCACTCCTCCTTTTTTATGAAGAGTTTGGTTCCAAAACACAATAAATCCATTTTGACAAATTTAGTTAAAAACGTGTTTTCTATACCAAGAAAGTGACAAGATGAAAACCACTATTTTCTGTTACAAACTTTCACATAGCACCTTTAGGTTATAAAAACATAAAAAATTCAAATCCATAACTTGATTTTCAAAGATTTATTATAAAAACGAATTATTTTTTCCACAAAATGCAATAAATCCATTACGTTTTTTTTCAAAATGCTATAAATCTATTCAATTAATGTATAAATGTGCATTCATCTTTGCCATGATATATTCATTTAGTTGAACAGTGATATACACTGATAAAAAATAAACATTAATGGCATTAATCAAAACACTTACTTTGTCATATTAAGATCACTATTATTGCTGCGGTTATACTTGACGCCGTTGCTTAGCATTTTTCACAGCGATTAGCTGTAAAATGTTTTGGTCCTGCTCGATTTTCGTTGACTTTGAGTAAAATAATGTAAAGTTTTTCATAAGATCCCCTGGGGTCGATGTGTTAGCATGAGAAGCTTGATGCTGTCGGGAGATAAGCACCAGTCTCCCGAGTGCTTCGCGTAAATTATTAGATGTTGATGACAATCTTTCCCGTCACAGAAAACAACCACAGGTTTATCAATGCCATTAAAGTATTATTTTGTTTTGTTTGTTGATCACGAAGTACAAAGTAGATGAGGAAAACTAGGACTCCGTGTACTCAGCGTGCCGCCATGTTTGTTTACATTGCGTGAATGGTGGGCTGTAATGTCTGGAATGGATTTATTGTGTTCTGTAAAAAAGGAGGAGTGGCGTTTATCGCATTTTGGGAAAAAAGGGAGAAAAGATGACAGAATAACACGGCGGATATTGGATTTTGTGGCACTTTAGGCCCCTTAGTGCCAAAGGGGCATCATTTAAATGCCACAGCATACCTGAGCATTGTTTCTGACTATGTCCATCCTTTTATGACCACCATGTACCCATCCTCTGATGGCTACTTCCAGCAGGATAATGCACCATGTCACAAAGCTCGAATCATTTCAAATTGGTTTCTTGAACATGAGTTCACTGTACTAAAATGGCCCCCACAGTCACCAGATCTCAACCCAATAGAGCATCTTTGAAATGTGGTGGAACGGGAGCTTCGTGCCCTGGATGTGCTTCCCCCAAATCTCCATCAACTGCAAGATGCTATCCTATCAATATGGGCCAACATTTCTAAAGAATGCTTTCAGCTCTTTGTTGAAGTGTTGCCTACTTGGCAACTTTTAAGAAAAAGAACATCATTTTCATGATTCCTGCTGTTCAGATACTATAAAATATGTATAGTTGACTCTTTCGCCGCCATTGACGAGATAAGTCGTCAATTAAGAGAAAACGCTTCCCTGCCAATGACAAGAATTTCCGTCTTTCGGCAATATCGCTATTATCCACCAGGTGGCGCACTTCTGCAACTTATACAACCCGGAAGTAGCGCCTCACGTGAAAGAGCAAGAACTCTGTGTATGTTTTAAAGATCGATCTGCATCTGATCTCAATCAAAAGTCCTTCAAAAAATTGAACTATCTCAGCTTTTTGCTCAAAATTGGGTGTTTTTTAAGAAACCTACCCATATTTGGGAGGTCATAAAAAGAGAACTACTGAAGGTAGGATGAAACTGGTTCTTTTTGTTTGAAAGCAGAGGGTTTGTTCTTTCATTTAATATATAGTTTGTTTATATATTTAAAGACGAACATTTTCTGGAAGGCATTAAACTGAAAATCATGAAAAATGAAAAACTTTTTTTTTAAACGCTGGGGGGGAAGAGTTAATGGCAATTAATTATATGTATTTCCCTTTGAGCTAAATCAATAATTCCCTGACTGGAATTATGTTAAACAACTTTTTTTATGGTGGAGAATAATTTTAAATATAATGAGTAAATCATCATTATCATAATAATGAGTCATTTTTTAAATAACATTGTTCCAGACCCCCTCGAATCACTGCAATATCCAGTTATTTTAACCTAATCTTTTGCTTCATTTCTTTCAATATTCATATACCAAGTACATTTAAATTAAAGTAATTTGAATTCCAACTCCAACAGTGGACCTTTTGTACCACTCACACTTTCTATTAAGGTATCATGTGTTATGCATTTTTATGCTTTGCCCTACCATTCTTTCCATAGTGTTTCTAAGCCTATCAGTGTTGATCAGTGAATGGTCATTAAGATGGTGTTTCACCTGGTGCAGGTGTTTCATAAAGTGATGTATCGTCAATGACACAACTTTCCCACCTATTTATGTCTGAACTCAGAGGACTACACCTCTGAGTTTACATTTGTTCCCTTCTCCTGCTCTCCTCATCATCTCAGCTCAAAGCACCCATAAACTATGTATACAAAATGCCACATTCTACATGCAGAGAGAATCTGAACAGTTATATTTAGTATCATTTGAAATGTGGTACAATGGTCTCACTCCCAAAATTCAAAAATAAAATGTAAATGAAGTAAACTTTACTCAATGTTGGACCACACCTCCCACCTTTAGCATGTAAACCAATCCCCCACTGTATGCAGATTAGGTTCAGCCCCTGGGTCCATAAGACCCATTCACTACCAAATTCTTGTTATTATTACAATGCTTTGTTTTCTCTGGATATTAAAGGAAAGTTTACAAAATGTTTGGGGGATTTTCTATATTTAGATCGGAGTATAAACAAGGAAAGATGAACAAGTTTAAAACAGATAAAGAGTCATAGCAGGGTGAATTAAAAATGTATCTAAATTTCAGGATTGTTAAAGATAATAATCCATTAAATTTAAATACATTAAAACGTCATCAGTAAACGCCTGAAAAGACAAAATACGCAGGACCCTTCACCACGCCGACTTGATTCCGCCATTGGGCCAACGGGTGGTTTTCTTACAATACTCATAACAACAACAAAAAGTTGTGCATTTTAAAATATAAATATACAGTGTGCACTTTTAATAATCTCCGTGAACATATTTCTGAAATGCAGCATTAAAACAGACTAAAACTAAAACAAATACTTATCACTGAAACGCGATACATATATCTAAAGAAAGCTTGAAGTGTCTACATTTAAATTAACATATTTATATCTTAAACCAATATTCTCTAATTAAATGATATGCATGAAAGTAAAGACTTTCTCTACACTTACTCCCTTGTCATCTCATTATCTTTAATGTGATCACACCCTCGCGGAGAGCACACTACTGATATGGTAATGATCTGCCGGAATGATGGAGACATGGTTAATGCCCCCAAACAATAGTGCAACAAAACAGCAAGATTCTTGATTAAATTTGTTGATTTTACAGTGTGTTTGGGCGATGTCAAACTGCACATGTGTGGCACACAATCCTATATGAAAACGAAAAGTTTACTTTCACTTTAGAAAAAAGATTAAGACTTCAATGATAGCTGGTTTTATTGTGAATAATATTTCATTTATTTCTTCTTCCTTACCATTTACCATGGTTTTACTATAGTTAACACATAGTAAAGACATGATTGCAAATGGGACATCTAAAAACCTTATTTACCTTCACCTGACTCTCCTCACTGACAGTTCTCTCCAGACGCAAGTGATTTCTTTGTGCTTCTGTCAAAGAGTACAATGCGACGGTCAAACACATCCCCAAACACACGAGGCCTCATATTCGGTGCGCTTTGTAGTATTCTTTTAAATGATGCGATTGTAAACGGGGCATATAAAACTTAGTTTATTCACGTCTATCTCTGCACAGCAAACTCATTACACAAACAATCACATGCTTGTTCAGGCATTCCGTTGTTTTTCTTTCAAACAACACGCAACAGAGTATGGCGCCTGTAAACAAACACGAAGTTTACCACGCTTATCCCTTACTAAATTTACCATGATTTACTATAGTATTTGTAGCTAAACCACAGTAACCACTAATTTACCATTGTCTCATTACAGAAACCAGTTTTCTAGCCCAAAAAATGGTTGTACTTTTTCTGTAGTAAAACCATGGTTTCTGTAAGGTATACTTGTAAAATTATAACAAAATATTTCTATCTAATATGATTATATAATATACACCTTACAGTTTACCAAGTATACCTCACAGCAGAGGTGGGGACAAGTCACACATGGTCAACTCCAAGCAAGTCTCAAGTCAAGTCCGAGTCAAGTCTCAAGTCACAGTTCAGATAAATCAAGCACAGTTCAAGATAAGTCAATTCAAGGGTTCACCCTAAGCAAGTCAAGTCGAGTCCTGATAAGTTTCAAGTCAAGTCACAGTACTAAAATAAATAGAGGTGCATTTTTTCTATAGGTCTAAAACTAGCATTAGGCAAAGAAATCGAATCAAATGAATAATAACACTGTCTTTATTGTATCAATTAAATATATTTTTTAGAGCTACAGAATTTATTTGATTTGTTTGATTAACATTAATGACACAGACTTGAGTAGGTTAATTGAGGTTATGGTCTCTTTAGCAATGGTTTCTGCCTCTAATCTATATACATTTAAGAAATAAACAAATGTTTTTTTAGAAAATGAATACTGTAGATATCATTTTGTTTGTACGTGCCCTGTCAAGAACAGAAACATTTTATGTTCACTTGTTTTTTGAAACGCGTCTGTCTTGTGTGTGCACTATTGAGGGCACTTAAACGTGCGCGCGCACACACAAACGGAGGACAAACAGTCGCTCCACATAAAAACTTAGTTGTTTTTCAGTGCTCTGTTCACCAAATGTATTGTACTTCAGTGTGAGAGACAGTAGCGCAACTTTATCTATAGTCTACACATCAAGAGTTCTGATCTAGGGATGATCACGAGCTGGACCAGACACATTCAACCGCACGTGCGCCTGCGCTTAGTTACAGAAAGCTGCTCACTTTAGCGCCTTTTTGTGGTTAAAATCACTTGAATGTTAACATTGGCAACCCTTTAAAACACGTGCAAATGATCAACTTTTCCTGTTTAAATTTGCGTATCAATCCGCGAATCGAATTACATGTGAGCCGAACCGTGGGTCGTGACTCGTGACCACAGATCAACTACAAGCGCATTTTCCACACACAGTCCACACAAACACTTGAAAATGTGCACATTTAATACAGACATTACCCTACATGTAATATAGAGCTGTTATAACCAAATTCCCCAATACATATTTACAGGGCTTGACATAAACTTTTTTGCTCACCAGCCAAAGTGGCTAGTTGTTTTCCAAAGTTACTAGCCACTTAGCATTTTCACTGGCCACAATTTTGTTGCTGGTAAAATACATTTTATATCATTAAACTTTACTTTGGCATCCTAAAATGACTTTGATTCCAGCAAATTTACTTGGTTTAGCTAAATTGGATGCAAATTGAATTTCAAATTCAGTCTGACCACCCAAATTAAGACAAAATGTATTAGCTGGTATATACCCGGTATATCAGTATAGATCATAATCAGTGTTTCCCAATCCTGGTCCTCGGGCACCCCCTCCCAGAAAGTTTTAGACGTCTCCTTATTTAAAACACATGATTCGACTCATCAGCCTCCTTCCAAAATGGTAAACATGTGTCCCTGCAAGCTGATGAGTTAAATCAGGTGTGTTAAATAAGGAGACATCTAAAACTTTCTGGGAGGGGGTGCCCGAGGACCAGGGTTGGGAAACACTGGATCATATCATATATTTAGGTGCATGAAAAACATGCTAGTAAGGCATAAATAGATTAACTTTTTATTACTATTTTTTTATTATTATTAAAAGTAGAGCATGGGTGTAGAAGATTAACTGAAAAGGTAAACACAAAACCCCTGGACCACCACTTTAAATATTTATTAACAAAAGCAGTAAATACTGTCAATAAATGTACATTAATTTTACTGTCAACTTGTTTATGCAGATTGTATTTCATATGCTTGGTCGTGGTTTCTGTTAAAAGTGATTTAAGACTTTTAAATGACGAATGTCGAGAAGGCATTATTGTTGCCCAAAGTAGCCTACATTAAAATGATAGAGTTGTAGTTTCCAGTGTCGCATTGCGCATTGTTTATCATCTTGCATAACTTAAGAAAACTACAATTAAAAAATTATATTTAACCTGCCAAAGTGGCTAGTGGGATTGGCTGTCTTACCCGCCACAGCCGAAATCTACCCGCATTTGGCGGGTGTTAATGTCAAGCCCTGCATATTTACGAGACGTATCAGTAATAATAATGGTCACATTTCTAATAAGAAAAAGCAGTATGCAATCAAGGCCAAATTATGACAAACAGGAAAGATTAACGTTAATGTATTGCGTAATCGTTATAGAGTAAAATTGACCATGAAGAGATGACTTTCTTACCTTAGGTTCTTTACGTTGCGGTTGTCCTGTCAGATATTCTTGCGTTGCATATTTTGCATCTGGCAAATCTTTTTTTATTGGCACGGTCCAGTTCAAAGTCTTTATAGCCAAATTTCTGCCATGTTTGGTGCGGTTTGAATTGTGCAGCGTCAAAGGCACAGACACTGATTAGTGGTGCTGACGTCACAATAATATTTTTATTTTAATGAATTTTATTGCTGTTTGTTTATTATTTATAAGTTCAAGTCATTGTCGAGTCTTCCCCTTCAAGTCAAGTCAAGTAACTTGTTCAAAGTCAAGTCATTTTCATACTTTAATCAAGCAAGTTGCAAGTCCTGAAAATTGTCATGTGACTCAAGTCCCCCACCTCTGCCTTACAGAAACCATGGTTTTACTAATTACTACAGAAAAAGTAAATTTCCTCTCACATTTCTGCCTAAAGGGCTCATTATGCGGCTCATTATGCAAGTCTTTGTTTCCTCAGGTGTCCATCACAGATTATTCAGGGAATTTCACGCCTTCTCACATAACATTCTTAAATACAAACATGTACATACATGCTGCTCACATAATATTGTAGCCCAGTTTGTACTGAATACAGTGTTATGAGACTTTAGCCATTATTATGTTTTAAGCAACTGAAAAAAGCACAAATGTCAGTGCTGTTCAAAACTGCTCAAGGATGCCAAATCACCCAGGGACCTCATAGGGTTAAACGTTCAGGCCAGGCTTTGTCAAGCCAACATAAAGTTTGCCTACAAACTTTACTATAGTTATTTATTGTTAAATGCATGTGCAAGGGGTGCACACATTTTTTTCCTCTGTTATGGAGTAAATAATTTAGACTAGCCAGTCACAAGATGCACTGCAGCAAACCTGAGATTACTCTGATCAAAACTGTCAACACAACCATATAAAACATCACATTAAAGAGGACTGAAATGGGTAAATAGTAGCAAAATGAGAAAAAAAATAACTAACTTAATAATTAACTTCAGTAGAATAGAATAGAATAGAATAGAATAGAATAGAATAGAATAGAAACTAAACTGTAGTTTAGCAGTTTTTAAGAACGCAACTTCTAGTCTCACCTTCTGGTATGAAGTGTATAATAAGAAGAACGAGTCCTCCAAATGAAAGTGTAGAAGACAAGCAGAGACGCCTCGGACAGCAGCGAAACATCAGCCAGGCCATGATGAGAGCAGGAACTTCCACAACTGCTGATAACAGACTATTTACATAGATGTTCCCATGTAGATTGGATGTGTTCAGAGCTAAAGCATAGTATCCAATGGTAACAGTTAACCTGAGAGAGAAAATCAGAAAGTGAGAGGAAGCAATTAATTCATATTAATTACAGATTTTTTACATTCTAAGCATACTAGCAGTGAGATTTATATTAATTCCAGTATGGGCTTTATTTTTACATTTATTAATTTCCGCATGTGTTGATTTTTACATGTATTTATTTTTACATTTATTAATTTCCATGTGTTGATTTTTACATTTATTTCTTTTCATATTAATTTATTTCCACATGTATTTCATTCTACATTTTTATGTCTTATGTTAATGAGGAGGTGGGTTTTTTCTTCAGGTATAGCAATGGAGCAAAGAGTGGCAGTGCTAGTGTAGACATACTGTATGTTCTGAGGCCACAACAGTCACATCTTGTGCTCAATCAAAGTGACACGCAAATGAAGAGCGTGGACGTGACTTTAAGTGTAGTGAAAGTGAAATGAATGTTGAGACAGTTGACTTTTGATTCTACGTGTCATTGATTCAACAAGGTGCTAAACATTTCTTTAGAAATGTTGGCCCATATTGATAGGATAGCATCTTGCAGTTGATTTAGATTTGTGGGATGCACATCCAGGGCACAAAGCTCCCGTTCCACCACATCTGGTGACTGTGGGAGCCATTTTAATACAGTGATCTCAATGTCATGTTCAAGAAACCAATTTGAAATGATTCGAGCTTTGTGACATGGTGCATTATCCTGCTGGAAGAAGCCATCAGAGGATGAGTACATGGTGGTCATAAAAGGATGGACATGGTCAGAAACAATGTTCAGGTAGGCTGTGGCATTTAAACGATGCCCAGTTGGCACTAAGGGGCCTAAAGTGTGTCAAGAAAACATCCCCCAGACCATTACACCACCACCACCAGCCTGCACAGTGGTAACAAGGCATGATGGATCCATGTTCTCATTCTGTTTACAAAAAATTCTGACTTTACCATCTGAATGTCTCAACAGAAATCGAGACTCATCAGACCAGGCAACATTTTTACAGTCTTCAACTGTCCAATTTTGGTGAGCTCATGCAAATGAGTGGTACCCAGTGGGGTCTTCTGCTGTTGTAGCCCATCCGCCTCAAGGTTGTGTGTGTTGTGGCTTCATAAATGCTTTGCTGCATACCTCGGTTGTAACGAGTGGTTATTTCAGTCAAAGTTGCTCTTCTATCAGCTTGAATCAGTCGGCTCATTCTCCTCTGACCTCTAGCATCAACAAGGCATTTTTGCCCACAGGACTGCCACGTACTGGATGTTTTTCCCTTTTCACACCATTCTTTGTAAACCCTAGAAATGGTTGTACGTGAAAATCCCAGTAACTGAGCAGATTGTGAAATACTCAGACCGGCCCATCTGGCACCAACAACCATGCCACGCTCCAAATTGCTTAAATCACATTTCTGTCCCATTCTGACATTCAGTTTGAAGTTCAGGATACTGGCCGTTTCTCAATGTCAAGGATACTTCCTTGGCAGGACTAAGTCCTTACAAGTCACTTTCTTCAGAGGCTAGGGGAGGCTCCTCTTAAGCATTCGGAGAACACGTAAATGGAACAGGCTAGCAAGTGCACGAAAGTGTGCTTTTAAGATTGTGGGTGATTTCAGCACGGGTAGAGCGCGAAGGATACACATATGCATCATTTCCTGTAAATGGGATATTTCTTGAACCAAGGACTCGGTCCTTGGCTGAAATTCCAAGGATCCTCGACATTGGAACAGTCCTTCGACGGACGTCGATGACGTAGCATCCTCGAAATTCTGGCTTCCGAGGATCCTTCCTTGACATTGAGAAACGCCTATTTTCTTGACCAGGACCACACCCCTAAATGCATTGAAGCAACTGCCATGTGATTGGTTGATTAGATAATTGCATTAATGAGAAAATGAACAGGTGTTCCTAATAATCCTCTAGGTAAGTGTATAATGGTTGAAAATTTGTTCGGTTTTGGACAAGCTAACTATTGCGGCAAAAGTATATTTACAAGATGAGTTATGTGAATGCTGATAAATTATTTAATCATCATAAAGTTAAAGCCTCTCTATGCATTTTCAGCGTTTTTGTCAAACAGCGACCCCTAGAGTCGCTGGAGAATACTTGCAACTGTCGTAATTTCCCACTCTAGTACTCCGAAGTTAATGACCAGGTAGTTTCATACAAATATTAGGCTACTGCATAGTCTACTAAACTACAGATGATGGTAATAGGATAATAAGAAGTTTATTTCAAGTGTAGAGTGCATATAATAATAAAGTACCGCGTTTGCTAGCTTATAGCGTTTTTACATGATTGCAGCTAAATCACATGTAAACAGTCTATAGTCTATGTCTACTGTATCATTTCATTATCATTATCATTTGTGTTCTTGTACACATTACAAAATGCCATGACAAAGTTAATTGTGTATGTTGCATTATTTCATAACGTTGTTCGTTATAATGTCACTATACATGATTATTGCTATTTATCATAATAGTTTGCAAATTGTGCATGTTTACACTATTTACAACCTCTAGGCTTATTTATGTCCTGATAATTATGTGAGATATTGACAACTGTTGTCATGATAATCGCACGACATACTACAAGCAAGCGCAACAACATACAACATAGACAGCAAACAAGTTTACAAATAAGAGATTTACTTACTAGTCCATCAACAAGATCGCCAGATCAGCATCCCATCCAGTGCTGTCTTTTAGCTCACGACAACGATTAAAAACCTGACCAAGTGGGACTCTTGTCCGGTTCCTAACGCGGTCAGATTCTCTTTTCCTTTTCCTACTCTCTTCCAAACGCGCTTTCTTAACTTTTAAATCGTTTAGCCTCACGTCTCAAATTCGCATGTGCAGTTGTTGTTATAGGCTGGATCGACTTCATGCAGCGCTGCAAGAACCGACAGCCGGATGACGTCAAAGTGCCGTCTCGGATCATTCTCGCTGTACTTTGAAGTCATCCGGCGGTCAGTTCTTGCAGAGGCACACGAAGTCGAACAAGCCTAACGTATGTGACGTCGTTGCCGTAAAGCAAGTCGTGATTCTCGCGAGATTTGTCAGGGGCGGTTCCCTCAAGCTTACATTGGTGGTTTTGCTAGCGGCGTCCTCCCCGAGCTTCAACAGGAGAATGATTCGCCCTACTATGACTTTGTTTACCACTGAAATAACTTTGAAGCTGTTATATTAAGGTAAAATAACTGCATAGTGTGTCTTTAACATAGTAAACTTTAATTTTTTTAGTTTAGACTGTTATTTTGGGCAAATATTTCTAAACACTCTGTAACAAAACTGTAACAAAGTGTTACTGTAACAACACTGAAAACATTTCCTTGCTGGATATGATTTGGTCTTCGACCTTTAGCCATCGTGTTCATTTTGTGGAATATGCGCGAGGGAGAGCAGAGAGAAACAGTTTAGAGACGCGGCTCTGCTCATTCTCTGTCACGCAAACAAAGATCATCTCTCATTAATCACATTTAATGAGCCCAATCTTTGTGGCTGCACAGAGGTGCATCGCGAGACATAAGCCCGTCAGGCTGTTGTACTGGCAGCGTCAGGAGTTTTAGAAAAAAAAAGCGTCAGGAGTTTAACAACAACGCTTAGGTGCCCGCAGATGTGCCTGCCTATTAATCGGACTAATTTTGCAGCAAAATCGGCCAAAGACGATTTTTTTAATTATGCAAAAAATTGGCCAAATTATGGGACCTGACGATAAATCGGTTGACCTCTACATGTAGCCACATGTGCCTTCGAATATTTTCTTAGTTTATAAAAATATTAGATGTTCTGCCAACTTATTTCCTGGGAGATCTTAAAACTTCCATTCAACAACTGTATTGATTTTAGCTGTGAACTTGTCATTCATATGCATAGATGTTAAGTAAAAGTATAAAGAAGTGTGCAGTTTTACTATAAGGAAGAAACTGGAAGAATAATGCATTAATCTATTTTTAAAACTGTATTGAACTGTGATTTATTTGTTTTTAAAGAGCACAACAAAAGAAGTCTCACCAGACCATGCACAGCAGGACAGTAATGCAGCGGATGTTGGTGAACTTTACCAGGTGAAAGAGATTGTGGGTCTGCAATTTTTCAGTATTTTCCATTGACTGCAGTTCATGTATAACAAAAAACATTTTTAGTACACAACAATGAAAACTTCAAAAACACCATACAAAAGGGTAGACTAGACAATCTGATGTCCACAGCTAAGAAAACATAAACATGCCAATATGAGAGTATTAGGAACAAAAAAAACTTTATTTCTTTATTTACAGAAATGAGAGCTTTACTTTACACAAAAAATTCTATAACAGAAAGTATAATAGGGAAAGTTGTACAAGTTACAAGTTTTAATGTAAACATCGATCAACAATGTCCATTATGCCCTACTAAAAAGAACAGCTAAAACCAGCCTTGGTTGGCTGGACTTAGCTGGTTAGGCTGGGGTAACAGGCTGGTTTTAGAGGGGATTCTGACACTTTTTAGCTGGTCTTATCGGATCAGGCTGGAAGACTAGCTGACCCACCAGTTTAAATCAGCTTGACCAGGCTGAAGGCTTGGCTAAGCTGGTTTGCTGGTCTTAGCTAGTTTAAATGAAAGTAGCTGGTTTAAACTGGTCCTCGCAGACAGCTAACGCTAGTCTTTCAGTCTGGTCCAGCTGGTGTGTCAGTGGGTTTAAGCTGGTCTCTTAGCCCGACCAGCTTGACCACACAAAAATTGTCCAAAATCTCTCCAAAACCAGCCTCAGCCTAAATGTATATATATATTTTTTTACTTTATGCATTTAAACCTGTTGTAGGGAACTCAAGACAATATTAGGCAGCTTTAAAATAATTTCTGAGGGGCACTTTAAAAATGCTCCTGTTCACAGATGTTCTCTTAACTGTAATTTACCAGTAAAGACTGTATGTGTGAGAGCTGTTAATGAGTGCTTATTAGGATCCTTTGGATAAAATCATATGTCAAGTGATTAAATGTAAAGCAGATTACAAATGAGGGAGGATTTTGTAATTTAGGGGCTGTTTACACATAGTATTGATAAAGCAATAAGCCCCAAAAAGCAGCGGGTCCATTTTATAACAGCTAAGGGGCGTTGTTAGGCACAGTGCTAAGCGGAGGATAAAATGCACTGTAACACCACTGCTTCGTGGGGCTTACTGCTATTATAAAACGGTTACATCATATGCATAGCAGGGTTTCATAAAATAAAACACAGCAAAAAAGTAAAATACATCATTATTATAGTACAAATATTGTGTGCAAAGAATTATGCTTCTGAAAGTTTCAGATAAGTGTAGATAATCTTTAAATTCAGTTAATGTTGATTGTAGAGTGATTATGTATTCATTGTATTTAAAGAAAAAAATAAATTGTACATTTTAAGTAGCCTTAATTAAAAAAACGAATACGTTTTGGTGCAAATTCAGCTATGACGCGGTTCGGCAGTAACCAATCGCAAGGCGAAAACGTTCGGCGGCAACCAATCAGAAGGCGGAGGATTCCAGAGAATTTTTGATGCTCTTGCTGGCGGCGTGAACTTCCATCGGGTGAATAAATCTACATGCACGCTTAATCTTCATGCCCACTAGAACACTTGGGCCAAATACAGGAAAATGTAATGTCAAGTGGTCAAGTGCAAAGAACGCAAATGTGGTAATTTGGACGCAGCCAATGTTTCCCCCTGTGTTAAAAACCCTTTCGGAAGGAATATGATCCGGAATAAGAACCTCTTTTTGGTACTAAAACGACATCAAGGTTCTTGACAGACGTACCTGCGCATTGCTCTGCCTCATTCTCTTTAGTTTCTGTTTCTTTTTGTCTAACTTCTCGGCGAAAGTATCCGCTGTACCATTGGAGCGAACATGAGCACATCTGGCTTGCGCAATAATAAATGTGACGTCAAGACATCATTGCGGCCGCTGTGATAGCGCGTTGTTCGAGAGAACTGACTAGACTGCGTCTTTCCTCCTTGAAAATATAATTATTCATGTTGCTGGTACTTTGCTGTAAAGAGTCAATGAGCATTTCACTTTATGTGGTGCTGTGCAGAAAGTTTGGCAGTGAGGAGATCAGAGTACCTGAGTAGTTTTAATGCACGACGTAGAGGCGAAGAACCACCCGACGCGTAGCAGAGCTCTACTGCTCTGTAACTCGCGCACGCATCTCTTTCTCACTCTCTCTCTCTCGCCTTCTCTTTTAGTTCTCTGTCTCTCTCTTTTAATAATGAATTTAAATAAATGTGATCATTTATTCAAATAAAAGCAATCCAATGGCTCTACTTTATTTAAAGCAGACGGAGTGCTAGAACTAACCACTCGTAACTTAAGAAAATAACTGTCATTTTTACCCGTCTGTTAAAAAATTACACTGTAAACATCAGTTACTCAGAACAGGTATAGACAGCATTGCTTAACTTAAAGTCTTTATAACTTATGATGTTGTTGTAATATGACGGTTTATACCTGCTCTGAGACACTTGCAACATTGTATTCGCGTCCAGCGGTAGACTGAACAACAGAAGCATAAAACTCTCGCAATGTCTCATTTAAAAGAGAAGCAGAATAGATCTCGAAATCACAATTTTTCTGTCTTTGGTGCAAAAAGTCACTGAAAGTGTTAACTGCCCATTTAGTTGTCTTTTTCGTATTGACCTCATCTTTGTCGTAGACTTTAAAGAGACGCACACAGGTAACTCGCGCACGCATCTCTATCTCTCTCAGTGATCTTATCTAGCTCTGCCAGTGTTAATTCTTTGTGCTGCTTTTTGTCATTCAACGTCTTCTCCAAGTTTTCTATTTCGTCTCGTGCCTGAGCCCATTTCTCAAAATTGCCATATTCACCATACAAATTTAACGATATGCAAAAATCATCCATTTAGCCTACCCAGAGTCGTATAATAAGAGAGTTACGACACTCACATAGACGTCCGTTGTAAAATGGAATGCGGAAGTAACAGCGTGTCATGCAGTGACGCATAGTTCCAAACGCAGCACTGAAGCCCATTCATTTCAATGCCACCTGCTGGTAAATCGATGAAATTACCGTTTCTCTTTACATTTTCAGACATTTTATGAATATAGTCAACAGTGATATTTTATGAACTCTGCTGTAGGTAATGGTTATCGTTAATAATAACAACTAGTACATTTTTTATATTTTAATGAGTTGTGTATAATGTGTGAATAATATAGATTGAATGGTTTAATATTTTATTACTGGTGGCCATCTACTTTAATATAGCCTATACTTATCATATCTTTTTTTATCTTTTACGAGTAACACTAGGGGGCAACAGCGAGAAGCTAAATGCCTTATAAGAAAGTCACACTGCTTCACAATGCTGCTATGT
The DNA here is from genome assembly GCF_027580225.2 of Misgurnus anguillicaudatus. NCBI lineage: Eukaryota > Metazoa > Chordata > Actinopteri > Cypriniformes > Cobitidae > Misgurnus > Misgurnus anguillicaudatus. The sequence continues at coordinate 1,979,123 of NC_073345.2, read as the reverse complement.
GTTTCATTGTGTTTGGTAGGTAATACGAGTGATGTATCCTCAAAAAAATGTATAATTATATTAACATTTAATGTGTACTATAAATATAATTAAATATAAATTAAGTGTGTTTCTGTTATGTTTCACTGTTACAAATAACCGCGTTGGTGATCTTTTTTGTGATTTTAATATAGTAAAAGTGTAGGAATTATGTTTTTAGCAGATTGATTTATATAGCCATTTATATAGCCATATTTTTGCTACAAAAATAAAAGATAAACTGTGTTGCTGTAGTTGCTATAGATAACCACAGTTATCTGTTAATCTTTATTAACTGATTTACTGTATTTCCATCACTCCCTAGTAAAAAAAAAACGTTATACACATAGTAAAAGTATAGTAATCAATTTACATAACAAGCTAATATTTAACAAAAATAGCTGAAAACCTATGCAAATAGATTGACAGCCCGGCTGGGTTTGGAACTGTAGAAGGTTACATGAATCACGTGACCGCGTGGCGGCAAGATCAAAGCGTGTCGTTACTCTCTTATTATAGGACTCTGAGCCTACCTAAATAAACATATGCGTCTCTCACTCAAGTGTAGAGAACTCTCACGCAAGTGTAACTGTGTTACTATGGTAACCAATGTTTATAGTAGCGGATTAATTTCAAACTGTAATCAAACTGACCTGTGCATTAAACAATTTAAAATGCACACCTTCCAGCCAATCAGAATTGAGTATTTAAACAGCCTGTGGTATAAAGTCGAACACACAAAGCGTCAAGATCTGGATGAAAACCAGACCTTCCCGGATTCTACCCACGCAGATACCCTCAGAAAACTGTAGATTTAATTAACTCTCACCTGCATGTGCATGTTTGTAAGCAGTACAAGCCTGCGTGATGTTTGCTGTGACCGTTTTTAATAAGAGAGAAAAAAATCTATTGATATTTGACATCTATAAACAATAATATATTTATATACAAAATATAACTATATGACATGCACATTATCTGTTGCTTTTGTTTAATATATAAAGTGCTCATTTGGTTTGGTGTGTTTTGAGTGTGACAGTCCCTCTTTTTTTTCTCAGTGGATGAACTGAATCAAATCTGTTGTAATCTACAGTTATACATTTTACAGAGACCAGTATTAAATATAGCTGCAAGCAGCAATGCCAGGGTCAAGCCGAAAAGGGCACAAAAGGATGTAAAATTGAGATTGGATAAGCAGATTGAAGATCCTAGGTAAACCTAATGATTTCAGATGAAGAACGCAAAAGTAAGCAACAAAAATAATCTATGTTCTTGTCTACTGCAATTGTCCTTCTGTTATTGACAATCATGGAACATTAGAGCACTGAAAGACACGTGAGTGATGTTTGCAGTGGCAAAACATGGGTCACCACATGTTACAACAAGTCAAATGAGTCAAAAGAGACCATCCCTGTGTCCCTACGATGTTCTGATGCAGAGAAAAAGCTCTTGCAAAAAAGTTGATATGGTATTCTCATCGGTTGCTAGAGAGTAAATTGACTTCCACCAGTGATTATAGTCCAAGCCATGAAAGGAATAATCCATGATGACTCATGGTTTTAGATGTGTTGTTGCAGTAGTTTTAGGCAAAAATAGCCATTTTCTATCTCAAAACCAGTAGGTTGCGCTATGACAAAATCGTGCATGCAACCTCAGGTCATGACTGCGTTACATCTAGCTAGTTTCATGACTATACACTTTAGTTTAGTTAAGAAATAGTTGTATGACCATAGGGCTGGCTTGTTATCAAAGGTTTTGTTCAATTATAAGGCCATCTAGTGGTGCAGGCATACCAATTTTATTGTGTGGCCTCAGACTCTGCTCATACATCAGCGTATCAAATCTGGTGAAAAAATATATTTTTGTTACGAAGTTACAATCATTCATGTGTAAAAAACACAAAATTTGAAGGTAATTTTTTGTTTTTTGCAATTTTCGGCCATTTCTGATGAAAATTTTATTATAACGCCAATAGAACTTTTTGTTCAGAAGGTAAGGTTAGTTTCTTCCTATGGTGTTTTCGAGTCAATCGGAAAAACGCTCGCGGAGATATTCACGCGTGTTTTTTAAGTGTTGTTTTGCTGCGCAGGGTTAACCGTAAGGCGAATTCTGGCATGTTTGGTATCGTTGGACTCGGCAACTATTCAGAACTCCAAAGAAACAAGTCCCGTGAAAATACGTCAATCGAAGCCAAAGTTATAGGCGTGTAAAGCATAAGTCTGGCCACTAGGTGGCGCTGTGACAAAACTCAGCATGCACCCTCAGTTCCTGACTGGCATCTCAAGTACCAAGTTTCGTGTCAATAGGTTTAAGTTTGGCGAAGATACAGCCTAAAATCTGTTTTTTTGCGCTCTACGTAAAATTCAACAAGGTGGTATACGACAACGGATTGCTGTATCGAAATTCTTTTGATAACTTTTTGCCATGAGTGTGTCAAGATGATGCATACCATTTTTGGGGGCAATCGGACAAAAGCTGTAGGACGAGTTCGAAAAAGTAGGTTTTATGAATAATTCAAAATGGCAGAAAGATTTTCATGACGGAAAATGACATCATAGGGTCCAATCAAATCGTCTTGAGCCAAGGAATCAGAGGAAACAAGAATTTTGTTTCTAGGCCTCACGGATCAGAAGTTATAAGCAAAAACATAAGTGCAACTTTGGACTGTTGGTGGCGCTAGCGGGTTAGACATAGAGACTCCAAATTTGCTGTGGGGACACATTGGAGTGTCCTTTATCAGTGTGCCAAATTTCATAACTTTCCTACGTACGGTTCTATGGGCTGCCATAGACCGCAATGGCGGAAGAAGAATAACTAATAATAAATATAGCTGCAAGCAGCAATGCCGGGGTCAAGCCAAAAAGGGCACAGAAGAAGGTAAACTTGAGTCCGGATGAGCAGTTTAAAAAACCTAGCAAAACCTCCTGATTTCAGACAAATTAATATAACAGTAATCAGCAAAAAAGCTGTGTTCTTATTCAGTGAAATCTCTCCCTCACGTCTTGAGGAGCATTGACAACTAGAACACTGAAGGAAATGTGAGTGGTGCTTGCAGTGGTAATACTCAGCTCACAAAATGTTACTGTGGTGTTAATGAGTCAAAAGAGCCCACCCCCATGTCTCTACGCTGTTCTGATGAAGAGATATAGCTCTTGCAAAAACAGTTGATAAGGTATTCTCATTGGTTGCTAGACAGTAAATTGACATCCACCAGTGATTATAATCCAAGCCATGAAATGAATAATCCATGATGACTTGTGGTTTTAGATGTGTTGTTGCAGTAGTTTTAGGCAAAATTTTCAATTTTCTATCTCAAAACCACTAGGTGGCGCTGTGACAAAATTGTACATGCAACTTCAGGTCATGATTACGTTACATCGAGCTAGTTTTATGACTATACACTTTAGTTTAGTGAAGAAACAGTTGTATGACCATAGGGCTGGCTTGATATCACAGGTTTTGTTCAATTATAACGCCAACTAGTGGTGCAAGCAAGCAATTTTTTTTGTGTAGCCTCAGACTGTGGTCGTACATCAGCGTATCAAATCTGGTGAAAAAATCTCTTTTCGTTGCGAAGTTATAACCATTTATGTGTAAAAAATACAAAATTTAAAAGGTAATTTTTCGTTTTTTGCATTTTTCGGTCATTTCTGATGAAAATTTTAATATAACGCCAATAGAACTTTTTGTTCAGAAGGTAAGGTTAGTTTCTTCCTATGGTGTTTTTGAGTCGATCAGAATTACGGTCGCGGAGATATTCGCGCGTGTTTTTTAAGCACTATTTTGCCGCACAGGGTTAACCGTAAGGCGAATCCTGGCATGTTTGGTATCGTTGGACTCGGCAACTATTCAAAACTCCAAGGAAACAAGTCCCTTGTAAATATGATGATCATAGCCAAAGTTATAGGCCTATAAAACATTCGTCTGGCCACTAGGTGGCGCTGCAACGAAACTGTGCATGCTCCCTCAGTTCCTGACTGGCATCTCAAGTACCAAGATTTGTGTCAATAGGCCTAAGTTTGGAGAAGATACAGCCTAAAATCTGTTTTTTTGCGCTCTATGTAAAATTTGTTGACGCGCTATACGACAACGGATTGGTTTATCGAAATTCTTTTAATAACTTTTTGCCATGAGTGTCTCAAGATGATACATACCAATTTTCGTGGCAATCGGAGAAAAGCCCTAGGACGAGTTCGAAAAAGTAGGTTTTACGAATAATTCAAAATGGCGGAACAATTTTTATGACGGAAAATAACGACATAGGGTCCAATCGAATCGTCTTGAGCCAAGGAATCAGAGGAAGTAAGAATTTTGTTTCTAGGGCTTACGGATCAGAAGTTATAAGCAAAAACATAAGTGCAACTTTGGACTGTTGGTGGCGCTAGTGGGTTAGACATAGAGACTCCAAATTTGCTGTGGGGACACATTGGACTGTCCTTTATCAGTGTGCCAAATTTCATAACTTTCCTACGTACGGTTCTATGGGCTGCCATAGACCGCAATGGCGGAAGAAGAATAACTAATAATAAATATAGCTGCAAGCAGCAATGCCGGGGTCAAGCCGAAAAGGGCACAAAAGGATGTAAAATTGAGATTGGATAAGCAGATTGAAGAACCTAGGTAACAAAATGTTACAGTAGTGTTAATGAGTCAAAAGAGACCATCCCCGTGTCTCTACGATGTTCTAATGCAGAGATATAGCTTTTGCAAAAACGGTTGATAAGGTATTCTCAATGGTTGCTAGGGAGTGAATTGGCAACCACCAGTGATTATAGTCAAAGCCATGAAAGGAATAATCCATGAAGACTCATGGTTTTAGATGTGTTGTTGCAGTAGTTTTAGGCAAAAATACCATATTCTATCTCAAAACCAGTAGGTGGCGCAATGAAAAAATTGTGCATGCAGCATTAGGTCATGATTGTGTTACATCTAGCTAGTTTTATGACTATACACTTTAGTTTAGTTAAGAAATAGTTGTATGACCATAAGGCTGGCTTGTTATCAAATGTTTTGTTCAATTATAAGGCCATCTAGTGGTGAAAGCATACAATTTTTTGTGTGTAGCCACAGAATGTGCTCATACATCAGCATATCAAATCTGGTAAAAAAATGTCTTTTCGTTACAAAGTTACAATCATTTATGTGTATAAAACACAAAATTTAAAGGTAATTTTTCGTTTTTTGCAATTTTCGGCCATTTCTGATGAAAATTTTAATATAATGCCAATAGAACTTTTTATTCAGAAGGTAAGGTTAGTTTCTTCCTATGGTGTTTTCGAGTCGATCAGAAAAACGCTCGCGGAGATATTCACGCGTGTTTTTTAAGCGCTATTTTGCTGCGCAGGGTTAACTGTAAGGTGAATTCTGGCATGTTTGGTATCGTTGGACTCGGCAACTATTCAGAACTCCAAGGAAACAAGTCCCGTGACAATACGTCAATCGGAGCCAAAGTTATAGCCGTGTAAAACATATGTCTGACCACTAGGTGGCGCTGTGACGAAACTCTGCATGCACCCTTAGTTCCTGACTGGCATCACAAATACAAAGTATCGTGTCAATAGGCGTAAGTTTGGCGAAGATACAGCTTAAAATCCGTTTTTTTGCGCTCTACGTAAAATTCGTTGACGCGCTATATGACAACGGATTGGTTTATCGAAATTCTTTTAATAACTTTTTGCCTTGAGTGTCTCTAGATGGTGCATACCGATTTTCAAGGCAATCCGGCAAAAGCTCTAGGACGAGTTCGCAAAAGTAGGTTTTATGAATATTTAAAAATGGCGGGAAAATTTTCATGACGGAAAATGACGTCATAGGGTCCATTCGAATCGTCTTGAGCCAAGGAATCAGAGGAAATAAGAATTTAATTTCTAGGACTTACGGGTCAGAAGTTATAAGCAAAAATGTAAGTGCAACTTTGGACTGTTGGTGGCGCTAGCGGGTTTGAGATAGAGACTCCAAATTTGCTGTGGATATTATTTGGACTGTCCTCTATCAGTGTGCCAAATTTCATAACTTTCCTACGTACGGTTCTATGGGCTGCCATAGACCGCAAGGTGACAGGAAGAATAATAAATAAGAAATATAGCTGCAAGCAGCGATACCGGGGTCAAGCCAAACATGGCAAAAAATTATTCATACGTGATGACTGTCATGATTTAAGATCTAAGTTTGCATTAGTTTTATGAAAAAAATAGCAATTTTTTGTATCTTGAGACCACTAGGTGGCGCGGTGCAGAAACAATAGATGGTGCCTCAGGTCATGACTGTGATGACACATACCAAATTTAGTGTAAATACGATAAAGCAATACAGAGATATAGCCTTAAATGACTTGACCACTAGGGGGCACTGACCAAACAATAAATTGTGACTCAGGTCTTGATTGTGATGACACCCACCAAATTTGGTGTAAATACAATAAAGAGATGCAGAGATATAGCCTTAAAGACTTGACCACTAGGGGGCACTAACCAAACAATAAATTGTGACTCAGGTCTTGATTGTGATGACACCCACCAAATTTGGTGTAAATACAATAAAGAGATGCAGAGATATAGCCTTAAATGACTTGACCACTAGGGGGCACTGACCAAAAAATAAATTGTGACTCAGGTCTTGATTGTGATGACACCCACCAAATTTGGTGTAAATACGATAAAGAGATGCAGAGATATAGCTTCAAATCTCTTGACCACTAGGGGGCACCGAAAAGTTTACAAGTCCTCCCAGAACATGTAGGTAATGAACCATAACAAGTTTCATAACAATACACAGTTGCGTTTCTGAAATACTTGAACTTAAAGAAAAATTCAAAATGGCCGACACACAAAATGGCCGACCAAAAACCATTTGGTATCGTTTGACTCGCCATGCCTCACGAAATCTAACAAGACCAGTCTCATAATTTTACATTCAAATTTGCAGTAGTTATAAGCAAAAATAGACATTTTTTATATCTCGTGACCAGTAGGGGGCAGTGTGACGAAATGGTGCATGCACCCTCAGGTCATCACTGTTATGACATATACCAAGTCTCATATTAATACGCAAAAGTTTTGCGAAGATACAGGCTCAAACACATTTTGGCGTGCTCGCCCTCGCATTCTTTGATGCGTTATACGCCAACGGATAGGTCTACCGAAAATCTTTTGATAACTTTTTGTCTAGAGTGTCTCTAGATGATGCATACCAAAAATCAAGCCAATCACACGAGCGCTCTAGGAGGAGTTCGAAAAAGTAGGTGTTCAATATAATTCAAAATGGCCGACAGGAAGTAGGTTTGACTCAGACATATTTGATACCATCGGACTCAGCATGAGCCAAGGAATCAATTGAGTGAAGTCTTATGTCATAGTGGCAATTTAATCAAATGATATAAAGATTTTAAACAATTTATTTACATATCCTGACCACTAGGTGGCGCCGTCCTAAAGATTTATAGGTGCGCTCAGAACATGTCACCGATGAACCATGCCAAATTTCGTAGCGATACGCCATTCGGTTTGTGAAATACTGAACTTAATGAGAAAATTCAAAATGGCCGACACCCAAAATGGCCGACCGAAAACGGTTTGGTATCGTTTGACTCAGCATGCCTCAAGGAATCTAACAAGACCTCCTTCATGATTTTAGACTCAAGTTTGAAGTAGTTATAAGCGAAAATAGGCATTTTTCGAATCTCGTGACCACTAGGTGGCGCTGTGACGAAACGTTGCAGGCACCCTCAGGTCATGACTGTTATGACATATACCAAGTTTCGTGTCGATACACCAAAGTTTTGCGAAGATACGGCCTCACGTCCGTTTTGGCGTGCTCGCCGCCATATATGTTGTCAATTTATATGAGAACGCATTGGTCTATCAAAAAGCTTTTGATAACTTTTTGTCGTGGGTGTCTCTAGATGCTACATACCAAAGGACATGCAAATCGGACAAACGGTCAAGGAGGAGTTCGAAAAAGTAGGTTTTACGAAAAATTCAAAATGGCGGAAAGATGTGCATGACACAAATGACATCAATGTGTGCAATTGAATCATCATGAGCCAAGGATTCAGAGGAAACAAGAATTTAGTTTCTAGGACTCACGGGTCAGAAGTTGTGAGCATGAACATAAGTGGATTTTTGGACTGTTGGTGGCGCTAGAGGGTTTGAGTCAGACACACCAATGTTGCTATAGTAACTTCTTAGACTGTCCTCTACATGTGTGCCAAATTTCATAACTTTCCTACGTACGGTTCTATGGGCTGCCATTGACTTCAATGGCGGAAGAACAAGAAACAGAATAATAATAAGAAAACTAACAATAACAATAGGGTTCTACGCCCCTTCGGGGCTTGACCCCTAAATATAGCTGCAAGCAGCAATTACCGGGGTCAAGCCAAAAAGGGCACAGAATGAAGTAAAGTTGAGTTTGGATAAGCAGACTAAAGAACCTATGTAAACCTAATGATTTCAGATGAAAAAACGCAAAAGTAATCAACAAAAATAATCTATGTTCTTGTCTACTGCAATCGTCCTTCTGTTATTGACAATCATGGAACATTAGATCACTGAAAAACATGTGAGTGGTGTTTGCAGTGACAAAACGTGTCACAACATGTTACAACAACTTAAATGAGTGAAAAGAGACCATCGCCATGTCTCTCTGATGTTCTGATGCAGAGAAAAAGCTTTTGCAAAAATGGTTAATAAGGTATTCTCATTGGTTGCTAGAGAGTAAATGGACATTCACCAGTGATTATAGTTCAATCCTTGAAAGGAATAATCCATGAAGACTCATGGTTTTAGATGTGTTGTTGCAGTAGTTTTAGGCAAAAATACCATATTCTATGTCAAAACCAGTAGGTGGCGCAATGAAAAAATTGTGCATGCAACATCAGGTCATGATTGTGTTACATCTAGCTAGTTTTATGACAATACACTTTAGTTTAGTTAAGAAACAGTTGTATGACCATAAGGCTGGCTTGTTATCAAAGGTTTTGTTCAATTATAAGGCCATCTAGTGGTGCAAGCACACAATTTTTTTTGTGTAGCCTCAGAATGGGCTCATGCATCAGCGTATCAAATCTGGTGAAAAAATATGTTTTCGTTACGAAGTTACAACCATTTATGTCTAAAAAACACAAAATTTGAAGGTAATTTTTCGTTTTTTGCAATTTTCGGCCATTTCTGATGAAAATTTTAATATAACGCCAATAGAACTTTTTGTTCAGAAGGTAAGGTTAGTTTCTTCCTATGGTATTTTCGAGTCGATCGGAAAAACGCTCGCGGAGATATTCACGCGTGTTTTTTAAGCGCTATTTTGCTGCGCAGGGTTAACCGTAAGGCGAATTCTGGCATGTTTGGTATCGTTGGACTCGGCAACTATTCAGAACTCCAAAGAAACAAGTCCCGTGAAAATACGTCAATCGGAGCCAAAGTTATAGGCATGTAAAGCATATGTCTGACCACTAGGTGGCGCTGTGACGAAACTCTGCATGCACCCTTAGTTCCTGACTGGCATCACAAGTACCAAGTGTCATGTCAATAGGCCTAAGTTTCACGAAAATACAGCCTAAAATCTGTTTTTTTGCGCTCTACGTAAAATTCGTTAAGGCGGTATACAAGAACGGATTGATGTATCGAAATTCTTTTGATAACTTTTTGCCATGAATGTCTCTAGATGATACATACCAATTTTTGTGGCAATCGGACAAAAGCCCTAGGACGAGTTCGAAAAAGTAGAGTTTACGAATAATTCAAAATGGCGGAAAATTTTCATGACGGAAAATGACGCCATAGGGTCCAATCAAATCGTCTTGAGCCAATGAATAAGCGAAAGCAAGAATTTCGTTTCTAGGACTTACGGATCAGAAGTTATAAGCAAAAACATAAGTGCAACTTTGGACTGTTGGTGGCGCTAGCGGGTTAGAGATAGAGACTCCAAATTTGCTGTGGGGACACATTGGACTGTCCTTTATCAGTGTGCCAAATTTCATAACTTTCCTACGTACGGTTCTATGGGCTGCCATAGACCGCAATGGCGGAAGAAGAATAACTAATAAATATAGCTGCAAGCAGCGATACCGGGGTCAAGCCAAACATGGGCAAAATCGATTCATACGTGATGACTGTCATAATTTAAGATCTAAGTTTGCATTAGTTTTATGAAAAAATAGCAATTTTTTGTATCTTGAGACCACTAGGTGGCGCTTTGCCGAAACAATAGATGGTGCTTTAGGTCATGACTGTGATGACACATACCAAATTTAGTGTAAATACAATAAAGCGATACGGAGATATAGCCTTAAATGACTTGACCACTAGGGGGCACTGACCAAACAATAAATTGTGACTCGGGTCTTGATTGTGATGACACCCACCAAATATGGTGTAAATACAATAAAGCGATACGGAGATATAGCCTTAAATGACTTGACCACTAGGGGGCACTGACCAAATAATAAATTGTGACTCAGGTCTTGATTGTGATGACACCCACCAAATTTGGTGTAAATACAATAAAGAGATGCAGAGATATAGCCTTAAATGACTTGACCACTAGGGGGCACTGACCAAAAAATAAATTGTGACTCAGGTCTTGATTGTGATGACACCCACCAAATTTGGTGTAAATACAATAAAGAGATGCAGAGATATAGCCTTAAATAACTTGACCACTAGGGGGCACTGACCAAAAAATAAATTGTGACTCAGGTCTTGATTGTGATGACACCCACCAAATTTGGTGTAAATACAATAAAGAGATGCAGAGATATAGCCTTAAATAACTTGACCACTAGGGGGCACTGACCAAAAAATAAATTGTGACTCAGGTCTTGATTGTGATGACACCCACCAAATTTGGTGTAAATACGATAAAGAGATGCAGAGATATAGCTTCAAATCTCTTGACCACTAGGGGGCACCGGAAAGTTTACAAGTCCTCCCAGAACATATTGCTGATGAACCATACCAAGTTTCATAACAATACGTAATTGTGTTTCTGAAATACTTGAACTTAAAGAAAAATTCAAAATGGCCGACACACAAAATGGCCGACCAAAAACCATTTGGTATCGTTTGACTCGGCATGCCTCACGAAATCTAACAAGACCACTATCATAATTTTACATTCAAGTTTGCAGTAGTTATAAGCAAAAATAGACATTTTTTATATCTCGTGACCAGTAGGGGGCAGTGTGACGAAATGGTGCATGCACCCTCAGGTCATCACTGTTATGACACATACCAAGTCTCATATTAATACACAAAAGTTTTGCGAAGATACAGGCTCAAACACATTTTGGAGTGCTCGCCATCGCATTCTTTGATGCGTTATAAGACAACAAATAGGTCTACCGAAAAGCTTTTGATAACTTTTTGTCTAGAGTGTCTCTAGATGATGCATACCAAAAATCTAGCCAATCACACGAGCGCTCTAGGAGGAGTTCGAAAAAGTAGGTGTTCAATATAATTCAAAATGGCCGACAGGAAGTAGGTTTGACTCAGACATATTTGGTACAGTCGGACTCAGCATGAGCCAAGGAATCAATAGAGTGAAGTCTTATGTCATAGTGGCAATTTAATCAAATGATATAAAGATTTTAAACAATTTATTTACATATCCTGACCACTAGGTGGCGCCGTCCTAAAGATTTATAGGTGCGCTCAGAACATGTCACTGATGAACCATGCCAAATTTCGTAGCGATACGCCATTCTGTTTGTGAAATACTGAACTTAATGAGAAAATTCAAAATGGCCGACACCCAAAATGGCCGACCGAAAACCGTTTGGTATCGTTTGACTCGGCATGCCTCAAGGAATCTAACAAGACCAACTTCATGATTTTAGACTCAAGTTTGAAGTAGTTATAGGCGAAAATAGGCATTTTTCGAATCTCGTGACCACTAGGTGGCGCTGTGACGAAACGTTGCAGGCACCCTCAGGTCATGACTGTAATGACATATACCAAGTTTCATGTCGATACAATAAAGTTTTGCGAAGATACGGCCTCACGTCCGTTTTGGCGTGCTCGCCGCCATATATGTTGGCAATTTGTACGAGAACGCATTGGTCTATCAAAAAGCTTTTGATAACTTTTTGTCTTGGGTGTCTCTAGATGCTACATACCAAAGGACATGCAAATCGGACAAACGGTCTAGGAGGAGTTCGAAAAAGTAGGTTTTACGGAAAATTCAAAATGGCGGAAAGATGTGCATGACACAAATGACATCAATGTGTGCAATTGAATCATCATGAGACAAGGATTCAGAGGAAACAAGAATTTAGTTTCTAGGACTCACGGGTCAGAAGTTATGAGTATGAACATAAGTGGATTTTTGGACTGTTGGTGGCGCTAGAGGGTTTGAGTCAGACACACCAATGTTGCTATAGTAACTTCTGAGACTGTCCTTTACATGTGTGCCAAATTTCATAACTTTCCTATGTACGGTTCTATGGGCTGCCATTGACTTTTGGGTGGAAGAACGAGGAAGAAGAATAATAATAATAAATATAGCTGCAAGCAGCGATACCGGGGTCAAGCCAAACATGGCAAAAATAATTCATACGTGATGACTGTCATGATTTAAGATCTAAGTTTGCATTAGTTTTAGGAAAAAATAGCAATTTTTTGTATCTTGTGACCACTAGGAGGCAATGTGCCGAAACAAGAGATGGTGCCTCAGGTCATGACTGTGATGACACATACCAAATTTAGTGTAAATACGATACAGCGATACGGAGATATAGCCTAAAATGACTTGACCACTAGGGGGCACTGACCAAAACAATAGATGGTGACTCAGGTCATGATTGTGATGACACCCACCAAATTTGGTGTAAATGCGATAAAGAGATGCAGAGATATAGCTTCAAATCTCTTGACCACTAGGGGGCGCCGAAAAGTTTACAAGCCCTCTCAGAACATGTTGCTGATGAACCATACCAAGTTTCATAACAATACGCAATTGCGTTTTTGAAATACTTGAACTTAAAGAAAATATTCAAAATGGCCGAAACACAAAATGGCCGACTGAAAACCATTTGGTATCGTTTGACTCGGCATGCCTCACATAATCTAACAAGACTAATCTCATAATTTTACATTCAATTTTAAAGTAGTTATAAGCAAAAATAGAAATTTTTTATATCTCATGACCAGTAGGGGGCAGTGTGACGAAACGGTGCATGCACCCTAAGGTCATCACTGTTATGACATATACCAAGTCTCATATCAATACGCAAAAGTTTTGTGAAGATACAGTCTCAAACACATTTTGGCGTGCTCGCCCTCGCATTCTTTGATGCGTTATACGACAACGGATAGGTCTACCGAAAAGCTTTTGATAACTTTTTGTCTGGAGTGTCTCTAGATGATGCATACCAAAAATCAAGCCAATCACACGAGCGCTCTAGGAGGAGTTCGAAAAAGTAGGTGTTCTATATAATTCAAAATGGCCGACAGGAAGTAGGTTTGACTCAGACATATTTGGTACAGTCGGACTCGGCACGTGCCAAGGAATCAAAGGATTGAAGTCTCATTTCAGTGTGGCAAATGAATCAAATGCTATAAATATTTTAAACAATTTATTTACATATCCTGACCACTAGGTGGCGCTGTCCTAAAGATTTATAGGTGCGCTCAGAACATGTCACAGATGAACCATGTCAAATTTCATAGCGATACGCCATTCTGTTTGTGAAATACTGAACTTAATGAGAAAATTCAAAATGGCCGACACCCAAAATGGCCGACCGAAAACTGTTTGGTATCGTTTGACTCGGCATGCCTCAAGGAATCTAACAAGACTACCTTCATGATTTTAGACTCAAGTTTGAAGTAGTTATAAGCAAAAATAGGCATTTTTCGAATCTCGTGACCACTAGGTGGCGCTGTGACGAAACGTTGCAGGCACCCTCAGGTCATGACTGTAATGACATATACCAAGTTTCGTGTCGATACACCAAAGTGTTGCGAAGATACGGCCTCACGTCCGTTTTGGCGTGCTCGCCGCCGTATATGTTGTCACGGTATACGAGAACGCATTGGTTTATCAAAAAGCTTTTGATAACTTTTTGTCAGGGGTGTCTATAGATGCTAGATACCAAAGGACATGCAAATCGGACAAACACTCTAGGAGGAGTTCGAAAAAGTAGGTTTTACGGAAAATTCAAAATGGCGGAAAGATGTGCATGACACAAATGACATCAACATGTGCAATTGAATCATCATGAGCAAAGGATTCAGAGGGAACAAGAATTTAGTTTCTAGGACTCACGGGTCAGAAGTTATGAGCATGAACATAAGTGGATGTTTGGACTGTTGGTGGCGCTAGAGGGTTTGAGTCAGACACACCAAAGTTGCTATATTAACTTCTGAGACTGTCCTCTACATGTGTGCCAAATTTCATAACTTTCCTACGTACGGTTCTATGGGCTGCCATTGACTTTTGGGTGGAAGAACGAGGAACAAGAATAACAATAATAATAAATATAGCTGCAAGCAGCAATGCCGGGGTCAAGCCAAAACCAGTATATGGCGCAATGACAAAATTGTGCATGCAGCATTAGGTCATGATTGTGTTACATCTAGCTAGTTTTATGACTATACGCTTTAATTTAGTGAAGAAACAGTTGTATGGCCATAGGGCTGGCTTGATATCAAAGGTTTTGTTCAATTATAAGGCCATCTAGTGGTGCAAGCATACAAATTTTTTTGTGTGGCCTCAGAATGTGCTCATACATCAGCGTGTCAAATCTGGTGTAAAAATCTCATTTTGTTGCAGAGTTATAACCATTTACGTGTAAAAAACACCAAATTTAAAGGTAATATTTAGTTTTTTGCAATTTTCGGCCATTTCTGATGGAAATTTTAATATAACGCCAATAGAACTTTTTGTTCAGAAGGTAAGGTTAGTTTCTTCCTATGGTGTTTTCGAGTCGATCGGAAAAACGCTCGCAGAGATATTCATGCGTGTTTTTTAAGCGCTATTTTGCCGCGCAGGGTTAACCGTAAGGCGAATTCTGACTTGTTTGGTATCGTTGCACTCGGCAACTATTCAGAACTCCAAAGAAACAAGTCCCGTGAAAATATGTCAATCAGAGCCAAAGTTATAGGCGTGTAAAGCATAAGTCTGACCACTAGGTGGCGCTGTGACGAAACTCTGCATGCTCCTGTAGTTCCTAACTGGCATCACAAGTACCAAGTATCGTGTCAATAGGCTTAAGTTTGCCGAAGATACAGCCTCAAATCTGTTTTTTTGCGCTCTACGTAAAATTCGTTGACGCGGTTTACGTAAACGGATTGACGAATTGACATGAATTCCATAACTTTTTGCCGTGAGGGTCTGTAGATGCTACATACCGATTTTCGTGGAAATCGGGCAAAAGCTCTAGGACGAGTTCGCAAAAGTAGGTTTTACGAACTATTCAAAATGGCGGAAAAATTTTCATGACGGAAAATGACGTCATAGGGTCTAGTCGAATCGTCTTGAGCCAAGGAATCAGAGGAAACAAGAATTTAATTTCTAGGACATACGGGTCAGAAGTTATAAGCAAAAACGTAAGTGCAACTTTGGACTGTTGGTGGCGCTAGCGGGTTAGACATAGAGACTCCAAATTTGCTATGGGGACACATTGGACTGTCCTTTATCAGTGTGCCAAATTTCATAACTTTCCTACGTACGGTTCTATGGGCTGCCATAGACCGCAATGGCGGAAGAAGAAGAAGAAGCAGAATAATAATTATAATAATAAATATAGCTGCAAGCAGCGATACCGGGGTCAAGCCAAACATGGCAAAAAATGATTCATACGTGATGACTGCCATGATTTAACATCTAAGTTTGCATTAGTTTTATGAAAAAAAGCATTTTTTTCCTATCTTGAGACCACTAGGTGGCACTGTGCCAAAAGAACAGATGGTGCCTCAGGTCATAACTGTGATGACATATACCAAATTTAGTGTAAATACAATAAGGCGATACGGAGATATAGCCTTAAATGACTTGACCACTAGGGGGCACTGACCAAAAAATAAATTGTGACTCAGGTCTTGATTGTGATGACACCCACCAAATTTGGTGTAAATACAATAAAGAGATGCAGAGATATAGCCTTAAATAACTTGACCACTAGGGGGCACTGACCAAAAAATTAATTGTGACTCAGGTCTTGATTGTGATGACACCCACCAAATTTGGTGTAAATACAATAAAGAGATGCAGAGATATAGCCTTAAATGACTTGACCACTAGGGGGCACTGACCAAAAAATAAATTGTGACTCAGGTCTTGATTGTGATGACACCCACCAAATTTGGTGTAAATACGATAAAGAGATGAAGAGATATAG
The DNA here is from genome assembly GCF_027580225.2 of Misgurnus anguillicaudatus. NCBI lineage: Eukaryota > Metazoa > Chordata > Actinopteri > Cypriniformes > Cobitidae > Misgurnus > Misgurnus anguillicaudatus. The sequence continues at coordinate 1,962,769 of NC_073345.2, read as the reverse complement.
CTTCAAATCTCTTGACCACTAGGGGGCATCGGAAAGTTTACAAGTCCTCCCAGAACATGTTGCTGATGAACCATACCAAGTTTCATAACAATACGCAATTGCGTTTCTGAAATACTTGAACTTAAAGAAAAATTCAAAATGGCCGACCAAAAACCATTTGGTATCGTTTGACTCGGCATGCCTCACGAACTCTAACAAGACCAGTCTCATAATTTTACATTCAAGTTTGCAGTAGTTATAAGCAAAAATAGACATTTTTTATATCTCGTGACCAGTAGGGGGCAGTGTGTCGAAATGGTGCATGCACCCTCAGGTCATCACTGTTATGACATATACCAAGTCTCATATTAATACGCAAAAGTTTTGCGAAGATACAGGCTCAAACACATTTTGGCGTGCTCGCCCTCGCATTCTTTGATGCGTGATACGACAACGGATAGGTCTACCGAAAAGCTTTTGATAACTTTTTGTCTAGAGTGTCTCTAGATGATGCCTAATAAAATTCAAGCCAATCAAAAAAGCGCTCTAGGAGGAGTTCGAAAAAGTAGGTCTTCAATATAATTCAAAATGGCCGACAGGAAGTAGGTTTGACTCAGACATATTTGGTACAGTCGGACTCAGCATGAGCCAAGGAATCAGTAGAGTGAAGTCTTATGTCATAGTGGCAATTTAATCAAATGAAATAAAGATTTTAAACAATTTATTTACATATCCTGACCACTAGGTGGCACCGTCCTAAAGATTTATAGGTGCGCTCAGAACATGTCACTGATGAACCATGCCAAATTTCGTAGCGATACGCCATTCTATTTGTGAAATACTGAACTTAATGAGAGAATTCAAAATGGCCGACACCCAAAATGGCCGACTGAAAACCGTTTGGTATCGTTTGACTCGGCATGCCTCAAGGAATCTAACAAGACCACCTTCATGATTTTAGACTCAAGTTTGAAGTAGTTATAAGCGAAAATAGGCATTTTTCGAATCTCGTGACCACTAGGTGGCGCTGTGACGAAACGTTGCAGGCACCCTCAGGTCATGACTGTAATGACATATACCAAGTTTCGTGTCGATACAATAAAGTTTTGTGAAGATACAGCCTCACGTCCGTTTTGGCGTGCTCGCCGCCATATATGTTGTCACTGTATACGAGAACGCATTGGTCTATCAAAAAGCTTTTGATAACTTTTTGTCTGGGGTGTCTCTAGATGCTACATACCAAAGGACATGCAAATCGGACAAATGGTCTAGGAGGAGTTCGAAAAAGTAGGTTTTACGGAAAATTCAAAATGGCGGAAAGATGTGCATGACACAAATGACATCATTGTGTGCATTTGAATCAACATGAGCCAAGGATTCAGAGGAAACAAGAATTTAGTTTCTAGGACTCACGGGTCAGTAGTTGTGAGCATGAACATAAGTGGATATTTGGACTGTTGGTGGCGCTAGAGGGTTTGAGTCAGACACACCAATGTTGCTATAGTAACTTCTGAGACTGTCCTCCACATGTGTGCCAAATTTCATAACTTTCCTATGTACGGTTCTATGGGCTGCCATTGACTTTCGGCGGAAGAACGAGGAAGAAAAATAATAATAATAATAATAAGAAAACTAACAATAACAATAGGGTTCTACGCCCCTTCGGGGCTTGACCCCTAATAATAATAAGAAAACTAACAATAACAATAGGGTTCTACGCCCCTTCGGGGCTTGACCCCTAATAATAAGAAGAAGAAAACTAACAATAACAATAGGGTTCTACGCCCCTTCGGGGCTTGACCCCTAATAATAAGAAAACTAACAATAACAATAGGGTTCTACGCCCCTTCGGGGCTTGACCCCTAAATATAGCTGCAAGCAGCAATGCCGGGGTCAAGCCGAAAAGGGCACAAAAGGATGTAAAATTGAGATTGGATAAGCAGATTGAAGAACCTAGGTAAACCTAATAATTTAAGATGAAAAAACAAAAAAGTAATCAACAAAAATAATTTAAGTTCTTGACTACTGCAATCGTCCTTCTGTTATTGACAATCATGGAACATTAGAGCACTGAAGGGCATGTGCGTGGTGTTTGCAGTTGCAAAACATGGGTCACATCATGTTACAACAAGTTTAATTAATCAAACGAGACCATCCCCGTGTCTCTACGATGTTGTGATGCAGAGATATAGCTTTTGCAAAAACGGTTGATAAGGTATTCTCAATGGTTGCTGGGGAGTGAATTGGCAAACACCAGTGATTATAGTCAAAGCCATGAAAGGAATAATCCATGATGACTCGTGGTTTTAGATGTGTTGTTGCAATAGTTTTAGGCAAAAATACCATATTCTATCTCAAAACCAGTAGGTCGCGCAATGACAAAATTGTGCATGCAACATCAGGTCATGATTGTTTTACATCTAGCTAGTTTTATGTCTATACACTTTAGTTTAGTGAAGAAACAGTTGTATGACCATAGGGCTGGCTTGTTATCAAAGGTTTTGTTCAATTTTAAGGCCACCTAGTGGTGCAAGCATACAATTTTTTTTGTGTAGCCTCAGAATGTGCTCATGCATCAGCGTATCAAATCTGGTGAAAAAATCTCTTTTCGTTACGAAGTTACAACCATTTATGTGTAAAAAACACAAAATTTGAAGGTAATTTTTCGTTTTTTGCAATTTTCGGCCATTTCTGATGAAAATTTTAATATAACACCAATAGAACTTTTTGTTCAGAAGGTAAGGTTAGTTTCTACCTATGGTGTTTTCGAGTCGATCGGAAAAACGTTCGCGGAGATATTCACGCGTGTTTTTTAAGCGCTATTTTGCTGCGCAGGGTTAATCGTAAGGCGAATTCTGGCATGTTTGGTATCGTTTGACTCGGCAACTATTCAGAACTCCAAAGAAGCAAGTCCCATGAAAATACGTCAATCGGAGCCAAAGTTATAGGTGTATAAAACATTTCTCTGGCCACTAGGTGGCGCTGCAACGAAACTATGCATGCACCCTCGGTTCCTGACTGGCATCTCAAGTACCAAGTGTCGTGTCAATAGGCCTAAGTTTGACGAAGATACAGCCTAAAATCTGTTTTTTTGCGCTCTACGTAAAATTCGTTAAGGCGGTATACGACAACGGATTGGTGTATCGAAATTCTTTTGATAACTTTTTGCCTTAAGTGTCTCAAGATGATACATACCAATTTTCGTGGCAATTGGACAAAAGCTCTAGGACGAGTTCGAAAAAGTAGGTTTTACGAATAATTCAAAATGGCAGAAAATTTTCATGTCGAAAAAAGACGCCATAGGGTCCAATCGAATCGTCTTGAGCCAATGAATAAGAGAAAGCAATAATTTTGTTTCTAGGGCTTACGGATCAGAAGTTATAAGCAAAAACATAAATGCAACTTTGGACTGTTGGTGGCGCTAGCGGGTTAGACATAGAGACTCCAAATTTGCTGTGGGGACACATTGGACTGTCCTCTATCAGTGTGCCAAATTTCATAACTTTCCTACGTACGGTTCTATGGGCTGCCATAGACCGCAATGGCGGAAGAAGAATAACTAATAATAATTGTAAAAAGAAAACTAACAAATACAATAGGGGTCTTCGCCCCTTCGGGGCTTGACCCCTAATAAATAATAATAAGAAAACTAACAGATACAATAGGGGTCTTCGCCCATTCTGGGCTTGACCCCTAAATATAGCTGCAAGCAGCAATGCCGGGGTCAAGCCGAAAAGGGCACAAAAGGATGTAAAATTGAGATTGGATAAGCAGATTGAAGAACCTAGGTAAATCTAATAATTTTAGATGAAAAAACAAAAAAGTTATCAACAAAATTAATCTAAGTTCTTGTCTACTGCAATCGTCCTTCTGTTATTGACAATCATGGAACATTAGAACACTGAAGGACATGTGAGTGGTGTTTGCAGTGGTCACATCATGTTACAACAAGTTTAATTAGTCAAAAGAGACCATCCCCATGTCTCTACGATGTTCTGATGCAGAGATATAGCTTTTGCAAAAACGGTTGATAAGGTATTCTCAATGGTTGCTAGGGAGTAAATTGGCAACCACCAGTGATTATAGTCAAAGCCATGAAAGGAATAATCCATGATGACTCATGGTTTTAGATGTGTTGTTGCAGTAGTTTTAGGCAAAAATACCATATTCCATCTCAAAACCAGTAGGTGGCGCAATGGAAAAATTGTGCATGCAACATCAGGTCATGATTGTGTTACATCTAGCTAGTTTTATGACTATACACTTTAGTTTAGTTAAGAAACAGTTGTATGACCATAGGGCTGGCTTGTTATCAAAGGTTTTGTTCAATTATAAGGCCATCTAGTGGTGCAAGCATACAATTTTTTTTGTGTGGCCTCAGAATGTGCTCATGCATCATCGTATCAAATCTGGTGAAAAAATCTCTTTTCGTTACAAAGTTACAACCATTTATGTGTAAAAAACACAAAATTTGAAGGTAATTTTTCGTTTTTTGCAATTTTCGGCCATTTCTGATGAAAATTTTAATATAACGCCAATAGAACTTTTTGTTCAGAAGGTAAGGTTAGTTTCTTCCTATGGTGTTTTCGAGTCGATCGGAAAAACGTTCGCGGAGATATTTACGCGTGTTTCTTAAGTGCTATTTTGCTGCGCAGGGTTAACCGTAAGGCGAATTCGGGTATGTTTGGTATCGTTGGACTCGGCAACTATTTAGAACTCAAAGGAAACAAGTCCTGTGAAAATATGTCAATCGGAGCCAAAGTTATAGGCATGTAAAACATAAGTCTGACCACTAGGTGGCGCTGTGACGAAACTCTGCATGCACCCTTAGTTCCTGACTGGCATCAGAAATACAAAGTATCGTGTCAATAGGCTTAAGTTTGGCGAAGATACAGCCTCAAATCCGTTTTTTTGAGCTCTACGTAAAATTTGTTGACGCGCTATACGACAACGGATTGGTTTATCAAAATTCTTTTAATAACTTTTTGCCTTGAGTGTCTCTAGATGGTGCATACCGATTTTCAAGGCAATCCGGCAAAAGCTCTAGGACGAGTTCGCAAAAGTAGGTTTTATGAATATTTAAAAATGGCGGGAAAATTTTCATGACGGAAAATGACGTCATAGGGTCCAATCGAATCGTCTTGAGCCAAGGAATCAGAGGAAACAAGAATTTAATTTCTAGGACGTACGGGTCAGAAGTTATAGGCAAAAACATAAGTGCAATTTTGGACTGTTGGTGGCGCTAGTGGGTTAGATATAGAGACTCCAAATTTGCTGTGGGGACACATTGGACTGTCGTTTATCAGTGTGCCAAATTTCATAACTTTCCTACGTACGGTTCTATGGGCTGCCATAGACCGCAATGGCGGAAGAAGAATAACTAATAATAATAATAAAATTAAGAAAACTAACAAATACAATAGGGTTCTACGCCCCTTCGGGGCTTGACCCCTAATAATTATTATAAAAAGAAAACTAACAAATACAATAGGGTTCTACGCCCCTTCGGGGCTTGACCCCTAATAATTATTATTATTATAAAAAGAAAACTAACGGATACAATAGGGGTCTTCGCCCCTTCGGGGCTTGACCCCTAATTAGATTTTAAGAACTTTTTGGCACTTTTATTAGGAGAAAAGTATAATAGAATAGGATAAAAAGTCCTGCCAACACCCCTACCCCGGCACTTTAACCCATTATTTCTCCTGCTCGTAAAGATTCGCCGACAGACCATCCTTTAAAAGTAACTAGAAAAAAGCGGTAAAAAGTGGACAACTGAGATGGATTAAAACGGCAATCTTAATACCAGGTGTAAACAGGGCCCTAGAATCTTTTTGGAGATTTTCTCAGAAATTAAATAAAGCTTTCTCTTTGCAAGCTTACGCGTCATTGTAGTGCAAAATAATACAGTACTGTTAATGTAGTACTAATAGCTGTATAGTACAGTGTGTCATTTAAAAACACACCCTATGGATTGTACCTGGAATTGGGGGAAAATGACATCAGGAGCCTGAACTCCATTCATCTTAGCAGCCTTTCTCAGAATTGCCTCAGCTTCTTTAACCCTCCCCTGAGACAGCAACCACCGTGGAGACTCTGGAATAAACCTGTAAAGAATTACAATATTAGGGCCAGAGCACTGAGGTGTTACTGCTACTGTTTTTTAATGAAATATTTGGGCCAGAGCACAGAAGAGCCGGCAAGCAGAGTGCACCATAGGTGCGGAGCCCTATTGTTTTTGCTTTGTTTAATATTATTAATAGGGCCCAGGACATTTTTGAGGGTCTTAACATGCTCAAAAACTCATTAAACTTCGCACACGTTTAAAAAGTGTCAAAAAATTTACAAGTGGTATAGGTTTCAGAATTCGGCGTGTAAAATGGCTCTACAGCACCACCTACAAAAATTCAAGGAAACAGCCTCCAGGTCCATTAAACATACAGATATGATAACTGGTAGGATCATCTATCGCTCCAAGACCTACAAAAAGTATCTTGGAGCTCCCACAGGAAGCCATTTTGAATTTTCTCTTTAATTTTTTGACATTTCCAGGCTTCGTACTTTAACTCCTTATAGGGATTTAATCAGATCATCATCATATTTGGTCGGTGTAATCTAAAGGCCTTTGCAATGCTAAATTGTGGAGATCTTGACTTTTCGTACCAATACTAGTTTTGCCCCAAATGTCACATATTTGATAAAAGTCCTGGCCTGAACACATTAACATGCCAATATTCAGTTACAGTCATAGCACCACCTATAGGCAGCAGGAAATAACAGGTTTTACACTTAGAGATGTAACCAGGGGTGCGTTTCCCAAAAGCACCGTTGCTTACCTGTTAGCAACTTGGTTGGCAATGGGAAATTGCATTGCAACCAACAAAGTTGCTAACTTAGATAGCAACAATGCTTTTTGGAAACGCACCCCAGATCATCATCATATTTGGTCAGTCTAATCTTAAGGCCTCTGTTATCATTAATAGCAAACATCTTGACTTTGTTAAAGGGTGTGTGCATGGCGGCTTGGCAAAGTTCGCATTTTTGAGGGTCTAAACATTCTTGAAAAATCATGAAATGTTGCAAACATGGCTCTGTAATAATGTGCCAAATAGCGTGGTGCATATGGAGGGTCATTCCAGGGCTGACAGAGTTGCAATAACCTCTGGTAAAATCAAGGGTGGTTGAGTATGCATTATGTAAACAAATCATGGTGTATGGTCACTGTGGATACCCACTGCTCTGCTGATTTCCAGTTCCTAAAGTTTATGTACCGTCGGATGCTAATGAGGCTTTATAGCAACTTTGGGTTGCTATAAGTAAATTACAAACCTTGCACCTGGATGGGGCCTTTACTGTTGCTGGGGACTTTAATCCCCTCACGTTAAGATCTGTTCTCCCTAAATTTCACCAAAATGTCTCTTGCACTACAAGGGGGCATAAAACATTGGATATACTAATGTGACTGATGCCTACAAAGTCACATCCCTCCCCCACCTGGGTCAGTCTGACCACATCTCTTTGTTCCTGCTCCCAAAATATACCCCGGTCATCAAACGTGTGAAACCTACAATAAGAACTGTTCAAATTTGCCTGGAAGGTGCTGACTCCACTGTTCAACATCGATTCCAGTACACAGACTACAGTGAGTTTGCTGCCCAGGCCATCCACAAACTCTCAGATCAACACTGACACTTACACCAACTCTATCTTGGAACATATCAACAGGTGTGTGGGTAGAGTGACCACACACAAAAATTTTCAATTCCCAATAAGACGCCCTGGATGAATAGAGAGGTTCATTGTCTGCTCAAAGCAATAGATGCAGCCTTCGGGTCTGAAGACCTCAGCTAGAGTCAACCTGAGAAAGGGTATCATCCAGGCCAAACACAAACAGAGGATTGAAGAACACTTCAATTCTTTGGACCCTGGCATATGTGGCAAGGCATACAAACTATCACAGACTACAAACCACCCAGCAATGTGCCTCCATCTAGCTCTGCCTCCCTCCCTGATGAGTTTAAAACCCTTTTATGCATGTTTTAAACAAAATAATAAAAAGGTCTTCCACAGATCTGAGCATCAACCCAATGACCCGCACTCCACTCTTGCCTATTGAGTCCCAACCTGCATCTACAACGCAAATGACATGTTAATATTATTACACCCGTTACATCAAATATTATGCGGTTCAACTGCGGGTACCCCAACCTTGCTTTTACGTCTGAAAACAGATGAAACAAAGTCTCACAGTTTGCCTCAAGTTTTTATTAACTTACCAACGTCCTTCTCTTCCCACAGGAATAATGTGTTTCCTTCCAATCAGATTAATGTAAGAAAACATTAACTAAAGAACAGAAACTCAAATAGCCTACTTTTTTATTTGTTTTGTCAGTCTGCTAATTATTTGTGTGTAACATATTTCAAGTGGGCTTATTTATTTTATTCTTTTCTCCAAACAGAGACGTAGGCTAATCATCATGTTCTGTTGATTTAAATCTATTAACGCATGAAACTAAACGCCTGGGGGAAATTATGATATTTTAGGAGATTTATTTATAAATGAGTGAACAACGCGAAATCCAGAAAATAATTTATTTCTTTAAGACAGCCAGTCTGGCAGGGCGGACATTTCGGTAGCTTTATTTTGCAAGCTGCCTCCGTGGGATAGAGCAAATGCCGAAAAGTTTAGGATTAGATTTGGAGGTAGGATTAGATTGAAAACAGAGGCCCTGGCTAAATGAGATACAAATACATCCTAAAGCTTGTGAAATGTAATGTTTAGAGTTAGGTTTGGGTGAAACAGGACAAAACAGTGCTCATCCGGCGCGATTTTGTTTGCTGTATCCCTTCTATCCATAACTGCAGGCGTGGCGGGAATGTTTGGCGGAAACACTGTAGGCCTTCTAGATTATTAATGAATTAAATGTTTTTAACAGAAACCTCTAACAGTAATAGCTGCGTAATGTAGTGAAACTAAAGGGTTAATAAACACAAACTGATGACACACTCTATAAGTGACAAAGTTAATATCAGGGGTGCAAACTCATAAGCCTTGATACAACATAAATGTATTATACAACGTGCATCTATCTGCACAAAATGCAAGACTAACACGAAGTTATGTACTGGACAGAAAGTTTAACTCCTGTTGTGGATGTGCAGCACAACAGCACACTTTAAACCACGTCCAGTTAAAGCACAAGCTTCATAACATTAAGCAGCTTTAAGTGTTTTGCTATCATTTTAGCGATTGTGTCATGTCATCCTCTCGCTTGTTCTCAGGCAAGATGTTATGCCCGTATGGCTATCTCGTATCTCTTTACATTTGATGTTTAAATATGAGAAGTTAACCCATTGAACTTCAATCAAGACAAATCAAGACTTCACACAGACTGGTGGAAGAGGTAGGATTATATAGTGTGGATAATGATGATCAGGTGGTGCTAGGTATACTGTATGTGGGCTTATGGGAAATGAATTTGAAGTGATACAGTTAATATTCATGGGATGGATGGCTCCCTCTGGTGGTGATTAGGGAGCGGAGTTGAATCCATGTGTGATTTACAGTTTTTTACAATCACTTTGCTACTATTTTCAGAACATTGATGTCATTTTTCACAACTCTAGACACAAAACTCACAACCAAAGATCAAAATGCACATTTTTCAAAACTCTTAACTCTTTTCTCAATTGCTTGGATACAATACACATAAAACTTGGATCATTTGTTCATTCAACCAAAATCACATGTTCAATATGACACAACTTAACATCAAAGTACTACTGTTTCAAAAGGCTATTCACACATCACATTTCAAATAAGTGTCTATTCATTTTCTTACAATGATCTAACTATCAATCAATACAACTGCTCAAAATGATAAGTAACTGTTGCATTATTCGTAATAGTTGTATGGAAACAGACAAAGAATCTTCCATGTTTACTGAAAATCATGAAAGTTTCAAGATAATGAGGTTCATTGTAACCAATAAGCATGGAGCATGAACCAATTATCACTGTACTGTATAGATGCAGGCCCTTGTAATTGCTTGTCCAATTCTGCCAACTTGTTACTGATGATTGAGTGCAGATTGTGAAATGATGTGACCTATGTTGTGATTGTACTGTAGTGTTTTCATCAATACATTACAAACTTTGTTCAATGATTCCAACGTGTCTGTAGTATTCTCTCTACTACTGCAGAACTTTTACAGATATGTATTTGCTCTACATGTACCATAATGAAATCTGTATCACCAATTTTGTTCTACAATACTTAATGATTGTACAAACAATGACTTAGTGAAACTATCAGTTGCTTGTGTGTGGGTGATCTATAGTTATGTTTCCATGGTATTTCACAGTAAATTTGTGTTTTGAAACAATGATTGTGCAAGTGCAAGATGTCTTTAAAGATGTGAATGCACAATGCAATGTTTTGAACACTAGACAGCCTGTGTTACAAGTGATAACTGTTTTGAATTTTGTATCTAGAGTTGTGAAAAATTACATCAAGGTTCTGAAAATAGTAGCAAAGTGATTGTAAAAAACTGTAGGACACTTCAACATTTGATCACTGTTTATAATAAAAATTACTATAGCATTAATATTATTGTTAAAAATACAAATAATAGTCCTCATTCTTTACTTTTAACTGTTACATTTAAAACAAAATATTAAATCCATTATCATGTTGTTTTATTATCTATGATACAGGCCATTATTTTAATGTAGTCAACAAAATGGTTTAAATTTAAAAAAAAATTGTTTGTGGTAAAAACCATAGCACTTGTTTTAGTATACGATGATAGATCTGGAGGGTATTCCAAAAAGCTGGTTATGTGACATAGCCAGGTATGTTTTATGTATTCCCCGTTTTTCTCGCATTAACTCTAGGTTACCAGAAAAAGGTTGACTGAACTAATTCTAATCTGGGGTTTTGGAACTGACATGATCAGGGTAAGCAGATTTTGGTTTTATCAAACAAAAGTTCAGGGTTTCACTAATGGTAAGTTAACCCCGCTTTCTGGAATACAAGCCTGCCCGCAAGCTCAAATGTCAAGCTACGTCTATGATTAACTGATAACACTTTACAGTCAGATTGTATTTGTTAATAATTAGTTAGTGCATTAGCTAACATGAACTAACAATAAAAATACCTCTAAAGCATTTATTAATCTCAGTTCATGTAAATTTTTGCTTTTACTAATACAGTTATAAAATCAAGCGTGGTAACTGTTAACATTAATTAATGCACCATGAACTAACATGAATAACTCTATTGACATTAAGTAACATAAACAAGAATTAATATAAGTGTTACCAATACCCATAGATGCTATAATGACGTTAAGAAGTAAATTAATAAATAGTAACCATTGCGCATAGCTTACACCTACCACCAAAGGGGTATGTAGAAGAAACCAGGAATGGTAAGAACAGTAAGTAGCATTCTCCAGTCTCGTAGGAAGTATGCAGCCAATGGAAGTATCATATACCCAACTGAGAAGAAAAAGCACACACCAAGAGTGGAGAACATGTTCCGAACTGATCCACTGAATATCTCCATTCCTGTAGAAAAAAACATTTTGTAAAAAATTAACAAACTTCAAGGAGAAGTTCACCCAAACATGAAAGTTCTCTCATCATTTACTCACCTTCACATCAAATGAGTTTTGCTTAGTGGTGCTTTGAGCTTGAAATATTAAAATTGGGTTGGGTTTAGCCCAACAACTGGGTAAATATAGGACAGAAAATGCGCTGGGCTAACATGACCCAAGTGTAAGGGTCACTAAATGATGCTGAATTTCTTTTTGAGTAAACTATTCCTTCAACATGAAGTTCATTCATAGATCAAATGTTAATTGCACATGTACATGTAAGATTATATCGTTATATACAAACATTGTTTCACTTAACACCTAACACAACAATTTAAAGATCAGTTGTAAGTACATTAAATTCTAATATAACACATACATCACATTATATCAAAAGCATGTACACTACCTAAAACGAATGCTGACACATAGTTAGAAATTTCTCCTATTCCAACGATGAAAAACAACAAACAGAAGATCAACCAAGATGGAGAGAAGACTTGAATTAGGGTAAATACTGTCTGAATCCCCATGGTAACAAAGAGCACAATTTTCCTGCCAAACCTGAAAACCAAGAGCAAAATTCTTATGAAATGGCAACAAGATATAAAGATCATTAAATGTTTTTATTTAAAAGTACTTCGACTCGGCGCAGTAACACGCTCCCTCTCCCATTATGAGAGTGAGAAGGGGAGAGGACTTTTCAGGCGAGTCGAAGTACTCCCAAAAGTGCTATTACGCCATAAAATATAGTTCCTCTTTTAAATCCGCTTAGAAAAGCGCTACGTTTTATTTTGTACCACCAAACTTGCTCATATAACTACTCATCTTAAATAGGAAAAACGTTGATGTGTTTGGTCACTTCTAACTTTATCTCTAAATGGTACCATTGAATGAATGGGGCTAAGCTAAATGCTATCGAAGCGTCGCAGCGCGCTCCAGCGCTTACGTGCACACACACAGATGATAGAGGGATGTATCAACAATTCTTAGTTAAGGTAATAACATATTTTAATATTGAAAATGAGTAGACTATTCCTTTAACAAACAAAATGCCCCCCAAAAGAATAATAATTTTCTGAATAAATGCGACTTATAGTCCAGTGCGACTTATATATTTTTTTTTCGTCTTCATGATGAATTTTTTGACTGATGCGACTTATAGTCTGGAAAATACGGCAGACTTCTCATTACATTTACATGACATTTACATTAAGGCATTAAGTAGACGCTTTCAAATAGAGATTTAAAAACTGAGGAAGGAAAGCGTGAAGATTTGTCATTACATGCATCTTCTTTATGTGTTTAGAAAAAATAAGTAGGCTGTTATAATACAATGTATATAATAATAGTAATATAGATTAGTAAGGAATAATTGACGACGGGCCATTGAATTATAAGAAAATAATGCACACCAAGGTGGCAATGCGGCACGACGCGAAGCGGAGTGCCGTTACACCGCAGGTGTGCATTATTTTCAAATAATTCAAAGGACCGGAGTCAACCATTCCTCTTATACCACGGTTACCACAAACATTGCTCTGGTGCCTATTTTTAAGACATTTGAAAAATTAGGTGTGCGGTTTACAGAAAAATAATCAACACCCATAGAACATTTCTCAGCCAATCAGAATGCAGCATTCAACAGACCCGTGGTATAATGTTTACTAATATATAATACAAAAAATAATATAATATAAAATATAATAATGTAAATATTATATATAAACATTATTATAAACATTATTATTATAGCCTAGTATTTGATTGTACATGATTATTGCGTACAAGTGGTTTTAGGTTTTCTTGATTTTTTGCGTACATTTGGAAGACAATTTGATACAAAAGTTTTGGTTAAATCACGATTTGTTCATGAAAAGATCCGTACGCACATCTCACACACAAATTTGTCCGTACGCATGCTTAGTGAATGAGACCCAATGTTCCCTTGATAAATCACAGATCACTTGCAAGTGTGCATACGTGAATCTGCCTCAGCACAAGCGTTCTCCTCTGCTCTACAAAGAGCAGATATGAAGTGAAATTAAATGTGGCATCAATATAATCGTTCTTGTCATATTTACTTTCTTCAAACTGATTTAGTTCACTACCTCACTATCTGTGTCGCCAATTCCCCTTAATTGTCTCCAGAATGTGCACATGCATGGGTCAGAGTTTGCTTACAGGTGCAAACATAGGTACAAGTTTTTTTATAGATCACAACCTTTGCATAGGAAGTGGCGTACGAATGTTTTCAGCCCCGTTTTGTGCATATGCACGCTTTATAAATTAGGCCCCAGGACTCTGGCTGGGGCATTTTAAAACTTTTGTCTTGTTTTGGTGGATCCATTGAAGGTGTGTTTCGGGTGGTTGTCATGCATGGGACTTTAACCCTGTTCCTGGAGGGCACCTGTCCTGCAGATTTTAGTTCCAACCACAGTCAAACACAACTTAACCTGCTTATCAAGATGTTCAGGTTTATTAGTGGCAGGTGTGTTGAAAATAAAAAGGGTTGGAAATAAAATATGCAGGACAGGTGCCTCCAGGAGCAACACTGGAAACCCATGCCTTAAAGATTTGAGACAAAACTGACTGAATGGAAAATGACATAATGACCAATGTATGGTAACCCATACTTGGAATGTGAGCTTTGCATTTAACCCATCTAGTGAGTATTGAACACACTTAGACATCTGGGGCAGTGGGAAGCTATCACTGCAATGCCCGGGAGGATGAAGTTAAAACAACTTGACATAACATATAAAATCAAGTAGAAATTGTTTAACTTATATTTTTTATGATACTTTAACTTAAAAAATTATGTTGATTTGACAAAATGCTGTTAATTTTTTACAGTGCGTGCACCTTTATGCTTCACTGTATGTTTGTATGTATTTTGTTTGTTTTGGCAATGTGCTGTGTTTTTGGTGTCAACATCCTTTTCTATGATGGCCAAATAATTCAACTTGGGTCTCATCAGCAGTGAGATTGCAACCAACGGCTCAGTTTACCGCTCACCCCTCTCGTTTGAAGCACATAGAGAAGCTACGGTAGCTGCCACAGGACAAACATGTTATCATCTGAGACAACATTAGTGGCGAAACGTGCTCTGTAGAGCAGTTTGTCTGTTTAGGGTTACTGTAGAAATATGGCAGTGCAAAATAAACTACAATTAGTTATATCCACACTTTAAAAATGTTGGGTTATTTGTTCTTCTCAACAAATGGGTTAAACATATTGGGTCGTTATGTTGGGTTATTCTTAGTGTGCATTGGGTTATTTCTATAACAACCCAGCCAGTTGGGTTAAAATGTCACTCATGTCACAAGGCATTTCAAATTTCAACATGCCACTGCTGAGAGAAGAGAGGTACAGTAATATTAAAATCTCTGTAATGTTTTTTGCTACAAAGTTTCTTTAAGCTCTAATGGTACATGCAGACATTTAATGGGTGTTGTGATGTCATCCGTTGCTGAACTGAATTGTGCATCCGTCGGGGCCGTGTCAGTGTCGTTGCTCGCGGCAGAAGTTAAACGTTTCTCAACTTTTCAAGCAGCAACTCGTGGGTCAGATCCAGCCAATCAGATTGCCTTATGCAAATAACCTAGGCAGAGCCAGCCAATTACATTTATGGATCCCCAGAGCATGTGTTGTGGCCACTGTGATTGGCTGTTGACCACACTTCAGAGAAGCCTTCCATCAAGCGTTAACGCTTTCACCCCGTGTGAATGTACCGTAACACACAGTAATATATCATCCGCATTTTCTACAAAAATGTATACCTGTTCCCTTGATTACCAATGACAAAACGTGCTTTTAAGCCATCATAAATAGTTAGAAAAACAATAAAAAATTTATTTTAATACCAAACAGCACTAACAACTTGGTCCCTTACGAAAATTAATTATGTCTTTGTAGAAGTATAACGTTAGTTTCATGGCATATTGATTGCCATTGGTTTAACCATGGCTTCTGTGGCAAAACCATTGATTTTGTTGCAACAATTGTTTTTGGTTTAAAGTGTAGTAAACTGTTTTTTAACTTGTATGGGCAACAGGCTGTGTTTTGCTCTGTTTTATGGTTTTTTTAGCCGGTCTGATTTATAGACGCAGAGTCTTGACTCATCTTTTCCAGATACATTTTATATTTTTTATATTAAACATTTTAATAAGCTGCAGGACAACCACTCCATCTCAAGAAGAAAACCTGACCACACCATATAACAATTTGACCATTGCCTGTTGGTGCATTTGCACCGACGCGAAGCGAGAAAAACGTGTTATTATTTATTCCTATGGAAGGAGGGTTCACGCTCACACATTGTACAGGGCTCTAGACTAACTTTTTTCACTGGTTGCTATGGTGGCCAACAGAAGTCACTGCACTGCAACAAAGGAAAACTCATGCAAATAGAAAAAACACTAGCAAATTAAGAAAACATCTTCATCAGTTTGACAACACATGCGCTGCAGATACTCACGCAGCACAAACAAATACAGAAACGCGCTGCAAATTCTCAAAACACAAAAGAATACAGAAATGATGCACGGGTCTGGGAAATGTTGGCCATTTCTCAAACAAAATAGAGCCCTCATGAGGTCTCATTTGTAGGCTGCATATGTATTAAACACTGTCTTGTTTCAGAATATTAAAGGTAAAGTATCTAAGTTTGAAAAATGCTAATGGTAGCCGACTAGCAATGAAATCACGATCCCACCCTCCAGTCAAATCACTATCCAAAGTCACGCCTCTTTCAAAACACATGAACACGCACAGATCAGACGGTCACATCTCATGTCTCATTCATCAGTGAGAAAACTTTGCAGCAGTGGCGGTTCTACACGGAGGCCAAGGGTGGCCCGTGCCTCTGTATACATGTACCTGGCCATGGGCGAGGCTAGCCCCTTTTTAGGGGTGCTTCAGCACCCCTAAAAAGGAGCTCAGCACCCCTAAAACTTGGGGCAAGAAATTTAATTATTCTAAAATGTTTGTTCGTCTTTGACCAGGTTAAATAATGTCCAAAACATACTCCGTAGTTTGTGGTTTAAAATATATAATAAGGTAGAAAATGAAAACCTCCCCGCTTAGCAAATGGTGTCATCCTCTTCTACTTCTCTGTACCTGCATCGCTTAGCCCGTTCGTCATTCAGCGTGAAACACACGCAGAGTGAGAATCAGATACTGTTGTGATGCAACTTTTTTGTTCAAATCTTACAAAATGTTTACGTTATGTTTATAATGAGCGAGTACATCACGAATCAATCTTTCAAGTCGTGTTTTTGTCTTATAATGAATCACCATGGTACACGTATAATAAGTGTTTATTTTCGGATTATTTAAGTCCGGCGGGTACCCGCGCGCTGCGGAGTAGCACAGTACCTGGGTGACTCGTCCATATTAAACGGAGAGAAGTAGCGCCGGTTACAATGTTCTTCCGCAAGACGCATGCAGTGCGTCTCAGTGGGTAGTTGCATACGTGTGTCTCGTCTCCGTTGTTAAAGTTTATTGTATGATTTATCGTTAATTTGAGACTTATTTTAACAATCGGGAGTCATGTAAACATGACATCACGGGCGTCTTTTCTGGTCAGTCCTCATGAAAACATGGCGTTTGGAACAGAGTGAAAACAAACTACATATCACTGTATACCACCAGTAGGCTACCGGTAAGTTATGTGTGAAATCAAATCACTAACTGTCTGACTATCAAACTAGACAATAAATATTTTTTTAGTTTGTCACATGTAGACTAATATGAAGGTGATAACGTCTTTAACCCTTAGTGCAGGAGTCACAAGTGTTTTGTTTTAGACATATAGTAAAGGTAATGGTTCAATTAAAGGACTGTTAAAAGAAAACCTGCAAATTAACAAACTATTAATAAACCTACCATATGTTGTAGGCATAAAAGTTATAAATTAGGAGATTTGTCATTTTGACAAAGGCAAACAATACACTGTATATTCACATAAAGCCATACCCACACTGCTGGTGTAGCCCACCTTTTGTCCTGAGACTTTAATATGGCATTAATGGCAAAAATGTGCTAGCTCACCATTAATTAGAAATAAAAAGGTTGGCAAAAAATGCATCTGAAAACTCACCAGATTGATGCTTTAAAATATGTAATTTTAAAAAAATTCTAAGGGGGAGGGAGCATGCTCCCGGACCCTAGGGGTAATATTCTTCTCATCTTTTTCACCCCTGACCCATTTTCATGCCTGAAAGGTCTCCAAAAAATCTTTATTTTGGAGTTAGTTGAACCAATGTTATAAAATGAAAGCTATTTTACAATATACATATTATTGGTTTCTGTAGGAAAAAAGAGCGGGTGGTGGCAGCGGAGCTCATTGGGTGCTCAGCACCCCTAAAGCTCTAACCCTAGAATCGCCTCTGTACCTGGCCACCCCTGTGGCCACCCCGTTCTGACCAAATAAAAAAAGTATAAATTTATTTTGATTTTACACGCGAGCGCACAAAGCGGAACTAATGCGACGCAACGTTCTACACGGGCAAATTAGAGCGGCACACCCAATCACTGTAGCCACCTGCGGGTGCTGCTCGGCGAGTGTCTCAATTCGTTCCCAATCTCCCGATGTTGAGAATGTGTATGCAGGTTTGGGCATTGGTAAGGACTCTAATTAAGCTCACTTGACATTGGGACACTGTTCACTTGTTCTCCTGTGACGTGGCTGCTTAAGCACGTTGTGATCATTCACAGCTGTCACTCATCAACAACCGGCGAAACCAACATCTCGCTAACTTTTTAAATAGTACATTGTAAAAAGCGCTGTTATTATGCTCTTACATATACGTGCATAAAATTGGAGGAATATAATTAAATGTTACATATAAAAATGTTTACAATTTAAAATAAATATTATTTTAAATACTGATTAGATTGTGGTCCCTAACTGTCTAGCAATGTGTGTTTATATGTAAACTGAAACAAACGTTTGTCTTTATTAAAGTTTGCATTTCATAAAG
Organism: Misgurnus anguillicaudatus; assembly: GCF_027580225.2. Taxonomy (NCBI): domain Eukaryota; kingdom Metazoa; phylum Chordata; class Actinopteri; order Cypriniformes; family Cobitidae; genus Misgurnus; species Misgurnus anguillicaudatus. The sequence goes on along the minus strand of NC_073345.2, from coordinate 1,944,203 downwards.
TTTATCGCATGATTTTCGGTTGGAGGGCTTCCTCTTTTGCACCTGCACTCACTCTTGTATTAAATAAATATTTATATGATTGTAAAGTGAAATAAAGTTTAAGGGGTGGTTTCCCGGAAAGGGATTAGACTAGTCCTCCACTAAAATAAATGTAAGATCTGTCCAAACTGAAAACAACTTGCAATGCCATTTTATAATATATCATTGCCCTTTGTTTTGCTTCAAAATGCACACAAGTAATGATTTTAGTAAGGCATGTTTGTTAAAACTAGTTATATTTCCTAATTAAACTAAGGCCTAGTCCTGTCTTAAACTAATTGCTGTAACCACCCCTATAATCTTTAAATATCATTTCTTGCCATTTTTTTTATGTGCCCCTCTGGTAAAACACTGGCCCCTCCTTGGCCCCCCTAGTGAAATTTGTCTGGAACCGCCACTGCTTTGCAGTACAAAGTGAATATCATTACCAAAATAAATAACATAAACAACTGGTTTACATCAGAATTAGTTAAAACACACTTTCGGTTGTGTAGATGTTGTAACTATATCGTTACGCTAATCCGTAAACAAACACAAATTTCATAAGCAACATGATGTTTCATTAAAGTAGCATATCTGAATCCATCTAAATACAAACATATTGCGTACCTACCTTACCAAAATAAACAGTGCAACGACCCTTACAGAACCTTTACCTCCTACAGCTGTTTGCATCTCGTGGTAAAGCAGTAAAGTTACCGATGATAATTTTGCGTTTTTGCTCTTTGCTGATCCAGGCAGTTTTTGCTGTTTGTTATAAAACATGTCTTTTGTTTTGTGGCTCCTTGTGCAGGTTGCCAATTCAGCAGAAAAGTTTGCCATTCTCCCTCTGTTTACAGACAGGAGGTGAGCGCACGTGAACGCGCCGATGACGTATGGTGTCTGCGTGAACAAGCTGTGCGGTGGCAATCAAATTACGCTTACGTATGAGGGGAAAAAAAAGGCAACGTCCGTTCGGACCGAGATCTATGATTGGTTGAACATTTTTTGGTCCTATGCCTTTCACAGATGACAAAAATTTCTACAAATACATTTAAACAACTTAACATACTGTAGTGATTGCTATCAGGATGTGAATAGACTTTTAACCAGCATAACAAAAAATGGTTCTGGATCAAATGAGATACCCTGCCTTTAACAATTATAAAGTTGACTGTTCTTGCATACATTATTGTAATATGCATTATTGTAATGCTCAGATTTTCTATTGAAATTAACAGTAATATATAATACAGCAGTGTAAAATATCCTAAATATAACACAAAATTAGATCACTTAAAAAAAGAAAGAAAAAAGACATTGTTGCTGGGGGAGTAATGTTATACAAAAAGATGAAAATAGTTACATGCCTGTAGAATCTGACAAGCTTCTGGAATGTAATGCTCAGTTAACTGAAATAAGTCTTAATGACTTATGGAGTCATATGTAACAGGCTACAGAACAGTGTTCTAGTTTCTTTTATCATTTGTCTGACTTGTATATTTTTGTTTGTGAACTTCTCAAAACTTCATATTGTGTTCCCATGAGCAGTTACTCTATATTATGTTTTAGTTCCATTCATTTACTTTTGTATGTTGCCTTGTCTTGATTGGTGATGCACGCAGTAGCGCTAGAACGCTAAGAGACTCTGCTGAGACTAGATCTGTGTAATTCTCTCTCGTTACTCTCTCCATCAATATTGTGTGAGGGAGAGGCTGACATGCATCAGGGTTGTTTATTTCATGAAGTGTCCCATATTTTGCAAAAAATAAAAGAGATCCCGGTCTGTTGTCCTTGGCTTGTATTTTGTGAAGGGAAAAGCAAGTCTGCTACACATATTTGACCTCTGGAAGATGCAGTCTTTTCAGTTCACTTATCATTCGACCATAGAGTTTGCGTAAAGCTGAAACGTACATTTTATTTATACGTAAACTCCACGGATGAATGATAAGTAAACCGAGGCCGTTTCTCAATCCAAAGGCTGCATCCTCCGGAGGGAGCATTTATAGGCTGCATACGTCATCAAGACGTCTTATTTCTTCTTCTTCCTTTATTTCTTTACGCCATTCCAGCATCTACGGCTATATTCATGGCGAGAACAAGTTAATCCATACACAAGTTTTATTCAGACAAGTTGATCAATACACAGGTTGGGGGAGGGACAATTTGGCATCTCCAATCTGCCTAACTGGCATGTTTTTGGCCTGTGGGAGGAAACGTCTTATTTCAGAATATTAACAATTATAAAGTTGATTATTATTCTTAGTTAATTGTAAATTGTTGTAATATGCCTATGACTATGTTAACTTAAATAAATCAGGCTTGATGACGTATGCAGCCTTTGGACTGAGAAACGGCTAAAAACTTCCGGCGCATCGCTTTTTGCAATCCCCAAAAACACTTCCGTTGTCGTTTCTTCTGCTTGCAGTGCGTTTCTGTATTCTTTCTTGTTTTGAGAATTTGCCACACAATTCTGTATTTCTTTGTGCTGCAAGTATCTGCAGCGCATGTGTTGTCAAACTAATGGAAGATGTTTTCTTAATTTGCTGGTGTTTTTTCAATTTGCATGTGTTTTCTTCGTTGCAGTTCAGTGACTCCTGTCAGCCACTATAGGTTGCACTGGTGCCAGCACAACAGTAAGGTGCACACACATTTTTGACCGCATTGCATTTAACTTGAGCTGTGCAAAAAATCCTCATGCGTGTTTCATCAGTAAAGCCGGTTCTGTGATTAGAAGAAATCGTCATCAGCTGCTTTCAGATGGAGCGGCATTCATTACACAGACCCGTAGTTAACAAAGAAGCTAGGCAAAATCGCATAGATTATCGGAGTCAATTTTCCTCGATTTTGAACCCGATTTTGCTTAACTTCTCTGTGAAATACGTCTCTGTATAGTAAATGCTGCTTCATCTGAAAGAAACTGATGGCGATTTAATACTAATCACCGAACCGGCTTTACTGATGAAACACACATGAGAAACGCAGGCGATTTTTTGCACAGCCCTACATTTAACACCGAAGTTTGACAAGCACCCAAACCTGTTAACCCACATGAGGACGTGAACTTCCTTAAAAGTTCGTAATTTACATTGATGATTCCGTATCAGAACACTGGTTATGATTTTCAGACAGATCAGGCCTTAACTTAACATTTCTATTGAGAGATTTTTTAATCCCTCGAACAGCTGGTCGCACCATTGAGAAATTAGGTCGCACATGAGACCAAATTAGTCACACTCTAGAGCCCTGCTTGTAGCATAAATGCTCCCAAAGTTTAAAAGATTACTTTAGAGCTCCCTTTACACTTGCAAGTACATTTACCTATTAACGTCTACAACCTAACTCTTAACCCTCACTCTAAACTCAACCAATTACATAAGCTGTAGGTCAGGACTTTCACTAATCTGGTTTGAGAAAAAAAAATGTACATGGCAGACTATTTGCTTCTAAAGCACTATTCGAATGGGACAAGTTTTCCAAACAACATTCAAATTTCAACATGTCCCCCACGACATCTGTGATTTTATGTACCGATTCGGATGGGATTAACATTCTCAGGCCATTCCAGAGATGGGAATGTCTGTTTCATGTGTTTGGGCATTGCAGAAGATCACGTGCTCTGGATATGTGTGTTTGTATAGTAATGTTTGATATTTTGCTTTAAATGTACAATTATTACAGAACACGTAACGTTAATTTATTCATTTAATTTTAACAAATCAAAATAACTTAAACAAATCCTACTAAAGTAGCCTATGTGTTTTATATAACTGGCTGCTTATAATAAACCCCAAAGGGATTGGATGAAAGAAATACTGATTAACAATTTATTATCTTTATTTATTAACATTACCATTCCGGAGTTGAACAAAATAAGGTTGAGTTTACCTTATACTGATATTACAGTGGCCAGTCTTAAAAGTGTTTGATATTCAGCTCATCTTGATTAATTATTTTATTTTGCCGAATGTAAAAAAACCCACTGTAAAAATACTTTGCTGCCTTAAAAATTTTTGTTGAATCAACTCAGATTTACAAGTTATTTCAACTTACTATTATTTATCTTGACTAGAGATGAGTTATTATAACCAGGGGCATTGCACAAGATCTTAGGCCCTATGCATAGGCAGTCCTGATGGGCGCCCATGCCCCACCCTCATAATATATTCCAAACTTTTTAAGGGCCCTCTCTTTCTTTGGGGCCCTGGTAATCAGTACTGGTTTTACCCCCAGTCTGACGCCCCTGGTTATAACTACAGGTGAGTTGTTATAACTTATAAAAAAAAAACAGTGCATCCATATCTAAATGAAAAGGACTCAGGAAGTACAAAATACGTGCGTTAGTAAGACATTACGGCAGATCATGTTGGCCAAAACACAACAAGAGCCGTGTTTTCAAAGACATTGCAGGCAAACATATCCAAATGTCATATGTAACTAGGAGTTAAATTGGAATTTGCTATGTGGGATAGGGTTGTTTTTGAGCGGTATGCAAAGCTTATAAAATCTTATCAACTGGCAAATTGTAAAACATAACTTAATCCCTATTCGGATGGGATTAGTTTTACAGGGGGGACCTCTGAGAAAATCTTGCTTCTCAGAGGACCTCTAAGTTCGGCGAAAAAGAGTAGGTAAATTGCTCTGGAATTTTTAGGTCGTCAGAGAAAAACACAGACATGCCAAATTCGGACGGGATTAAAAGAGGACCTCTGAGAAGTGAGATAATTACTGTATGTAATTCAATTCAACTTATTTTTATTTATAGTAATGATCAAACTAGTGGGGCAAAGGCTGCCTATGCACTCCCGTGCTCAACAGCGCCCCACATTTTCCCAATGTAAATCTGTGGTGAAAAATGGAAATGCAGCAAGCCTGAGAGCCATTTGGGAAGATTTGAGTCTGGCCCTTTAGTATTAACGGTACATGAGCGTAGTTTCCGGACAATGTTATATCAATCCGTGTCAGCAAATAGTCATATTAGTCTGCGTGGCAACGTCAGTACAGCAGATTCATTAGGTTGTGAACATGGTGAATGGTTCAAATCAACATGAGTAAAATAGCGTTGTGTTTTTATTGTGGAACTTGTTTGAGTAATTGTCAGTTAATGATTAATAAACTTGGCCAGAAACTAGGGCTGTAACGATTTATCGCGTGTCCCATTAAAAAGGCCTGTCTAAAATCGAATCTGCATCGCTGCATTGCAATTCTGTGTTTCATGCGCAGCTTGTGCGTGTACTATGGAGTTTTGGTAAGTAAGCAGTCCGTTATCAATCTTAAATCATTATGAGTCTGAGTCGTTTATAATGTGCATTTAAAAAAGCAACACTCGTTAAACAAAGTCATTCAAAATATTATTTATTATCATGATAATACCTGAAACAATTTGAAGAACAGCGATATAAATATTCCTGTAGACATTTCCTGGAGTAGGGTTTGTAACGCTACTTCTTCTGTGGCACAAGTGGCCTTTCTGCACGAGTGCGCCCCCTGGCTTTTGGATGTGGCGGCACTTCACCGTAATTCATTCAAATTCATTCATTGAGAAAACGTGCATTTGCACAATAAATCATTACAGCCCTACCAGAAACTCTTTAGATTTTAGTACTCTACAATTTCAAATGCTAACTGAGGCCGGTATAGAGTGTGAGATGTAGATCTTGTTATGAATTTGCTGGGACATCGTTGGTATCTGTCTTGAATGTTTTTGACATGTAAATAATATTCCTGGCTGTAGAATAATGGACTTCAGGTTGTATAGATTGATTATAACTCTTCCCAGATCTTAAGATCATTGCTGATGTCTTTTCTCTTTGGTATGTGTGTTAAAGAGCCACACAGATCCAAAATCGAAAATTACCTGTATTGCAGTGTGTCATGTAGCTGTCCATCAATGTAAACCATGTGCAAAGTAGTTGAACCAAAAAGTGCACGATTAATAAAGTTCTATCTGAATCACTGAATCGAGTTGTCATATGGATTGAATCTCTTGCCTGACTTTATCAACGTAATACCAACACTTTGCATAATAATCTTCGCCTACAGCCTTGCCTGGGAGAAACGAAAACTATGACCTGCCCACAGAGACTTCAGCTAGTTAGTGTGTAAACATCATATCACGCTGTGTTTTCAGTTTGTGTTGTTTTCACTACCAAGGGATGAAGATATATGAAAAATCTGTGGTTAAAATTACCTTTTCAAGGAGGGATATACTAAACGTTTTGCAAAATGAAAGATGGTTCAGTACCCACTTTAAGCTGCGCTAACAACGCATGTTGCAGTTAAACTGTGGCCCGGTTAGCTTAAGTTACACTTGCTTAAATGACTGTAAAAATGTTAATGTCTGTCGTAGTTTTTTATAACTTGAACTAATGATGAATGATGTGTATTGATGTTGGTGTTTAAACTCTTAATATACTGTCAGGGAGTCACGTAAGCAAGCGGGTAACCTCTGTTGCAAGTTCCCACATGGACTTAATGCACGTGTCTTGGACTCCTAGCACCTAAAATAATAAATCCAGAGCGTCATGAGCACCTGCGCTTCTTTCTGTCTCACGCGCACACGCTCTGGCATCAGTCTGAAGTCTAAATAAACTAAAGTAGTAATTCTTATGTATTTGTTCAGTTTTATGCGAGCTGAGGCAAACCATCCCTTTTGTTTCAATATAACCTGCTGCATCTTGGTGCCTCTCTCACTCTCGCGCGCATGCAGAGAGCTGCGCTCTGTCCGAAGTCAGATCACCAAGTAGTCATCCTGTTTATGATATGCATTTCAAGGAGTTGTAGCAATAACCTTGTGTTTAAAATATAAATCGCAGTAGGTTTAAAGGCACCTCTGAGAGAACCACTGCTTGACACATGTAGCCTTCTGCAACAACACTAAACAAATGCATTTAATTGTGTGTGTGTGTGTGTGTGTGTGTGTGTGTGTGTGTGTGTGTGTGTGTGTGTGTGTGTGTGTGTGTGTGCGCGCGTGCCTACTTTAAAATAATGTGCGAACTTCTCAGCTTGCAGGTTTTCTTGGATTTGTGTGCATTCAGGTATGCACTGAATTTCTCTCCGCTCTTGCCATGAGAGTGTGCACGCAATTTATATCTCTTCAATCACTTCCATGCAATTGTTTTATCTTTCCCGAAGTGTGTATGCGCTCAGACTGCGTCTTCTTGTCCATTCGCAAATCCATCAGCGCTCGCGCGCTCTCTGGAAGGTGGCGCTTTGGTCCGCAACGTTCCGCTGATCGCGCGCGCGTTTCACCAAACAGTCTCTGTGCGTTGCGCTGGGTGCAGAATGCTCATGGGAGTTGTAGTTTCCCAGTTTCGCATTGCACATTGTTTATCATTTAATAAAAAAATTATATTCAACCTGACAAAGTGGCTAGTGGGATTGGATGTCTTACCCGCCAAAGCCGAAATCTACCCACATTCGGCGGGTGTTAATGTCAAGCCCTGCCTGGCATGCAGGAAATTTTAGAGCACCTTAATGACGCGCTTGGAATAATGTCATAAGTTTTAAGAAGGTTGCGGTAATGATGGTGTTGCTTCTTTTTTTGTCCACCAATCAAGTGACTTGTCACAGTAAGTAATAAATGAACAAATAAATAAATGTGTAAACTATACTTCAGATCTTCAGACTAACCTGTCAGAAAACAGTCCAGACATCACAGAACCCGTCAAAACTCCCAAGAAAAAGATTGATGTGGTCAGTGGAGCTTTCCAGTCATCTGAACACACCAAATCCCACTGTGATTTCACAAACAACACAAACATGTAAAAATAACACACACATTTCTAAATCACTGCTTCTGTTGCAAATAGCCACATAGGGCAAAAAATACATTTCTCTGGCCAAAAATATATTTTTAAATATATGCTAAATACATTTTGTAGAAAGTTGAATATATATTTGAATTGGGAAATATATTTAGTTTTAAACTTCACATATCAAAATATATTTCAAAATATATTTCAAGGGCAAGCAAATACATTTCTAATTTTACATACCCTATGGCAAAAATACAAGTACATTTTATAAAGTATAATTTTGAACAAATGTAAAACGACTTCAGTATAATTTCACTTTGAACATAAGTAGCGCATTGTTACTTTTGACCCTGTCAGCTCAGCTGGGACGAAAGTAATACACAGGAGAGCTAAAAGTAACACAACAAAACAAGATAGATTTTTGTGTTACACTTGTTTTTAGTAAATATAGATGACTATGACCTTGTTAATATGTAACTGAAAACATATTTGTCATTTACTGTTGCAAAAGTTAATGAAATTACATTTTAAATTAAATTTCAGTTTCATCAAATGTTTCAAAAACAACCCACAATACAAACTTGAATTGTTAAGAACACTGTCAAAAATAAAGGTACGAAGCTGTCACTGGGGCAGTACCCTTTAAAAAAGGTCCTAATATGTACCATTTAGGTTCAAATATGTACCTTTAAAGGTACATTTTGGCAGTTCAAAGTACTAATATGCACTCTTTGGGTACAAAGGTGTACCTTTTTGAAAGGGTACTGTCCCAGTGACAACTTTTGTACCTTTATTTCTGAGAGTGAATAATAAAAAAATTCAACAGTTTGAACACTATGACATTTCAATTCAATCAAATTAGCATTATATACATTTTCAACATAATGCAACAGTATTAGCAGCAGGACAAAAGTAACAAGTGTTACTTTGTCCCGACAGGAACTCCTGATATTTAAACCCGAAAATGATTTTCTTTAAAAAAAAATGTTTGATTTACGTAATTTAATTGATTGAATCAAGTTTTCATAAAATGAAATTAATTGTAATTAATGTTAATTTCATTTAAAAAAAACTAATTTAAATATGGGCAACTGATGTCCAGAAGTTTTTTGAGTGTATAAGTGTATAAATTACCGCTTTAGGAACTAAAGTTAGGGACTAACGTGATATTTGTCAGCTCTGTCAAGGGTTGCGTGCTAAAGATGCTGTCATAGTTTGAAAATAGGGATGTCAATTTATGCAATTTCCCATAGGCCTATTCGATGATTGCTTAAATTAACGATCAATCAATCGAATACTCATTAACTGTAATAATGCAATTAGCCTTTACGGCAGTGGCATATATAGACAATGATATAAAAGTGTGCTTCCTAACACGAATTAAAATATTTTATTTTCTAAATAACATGCTAGTGGGATTGTAAAGTTAGTCAATGTGGTTAGTGTTTTGATAAAAATTATTTATTTAATCTCGTAATTAAAGCGACACCATGTAATATTTCAACCATCATAATAAATGTTCAAGACCCTTGTGATAGTACATCTACTTTAAATAGGTTGAATGACATGTCTACCATAGCCTGAAGGGGTCTGTATCACTTTTACTCGTACTTTAAAACTTAGGGTTTCTGGTAGTAACTAGAGCACAAAAAAACACTACAAAATTCGACTGCTTTACGGCATACGTCACTTCCTCCACACAATTTTTTTTTTACGTGAATTTTGCTGGAGGCTACTGAAGGAGTGTAGAGAGCAACTTCTATTATGTGACTCTGTGGCACCGTGTTAGTGTTCGATTCCCCTTTAAGGCAATTTTTTAATAAAAACTCATGATCTTGATTCATACATAAATGCGATCTTCTTTATAAATGACGGCGATTATCTTGCATATAGTTCCCTGTATTCAGATGCTGTGTTCACGTATTTATCTTTCTTTTACTGTCTATGGTATTTACATTACAATCCAGGATGCTATAGCAGTCAAACTTGCTCAAAGTTTGATTTCCCCCCCCAATTAAATACATTCCTTCGCCTTTCTGTGCCAGCAGGGAGAAAACATTTTTGAAGAACTGTGGGTGATCCTCATTAGGTGCATAAAGATTGAGAATAGTGATTTTTGTGCCTAAAATTGTTCCGACTGCCATGATATATCTTCCCTCTTTATCTTTGTATACTTGCTCCATATTGAAAAAAGATTCATTCATTCATTTATTTATTTATAATGGGACCATGCACAATTTTTAACATAAAATTTTCATCTGTAGTCCCCCAGGCAGGTCAATACTAACATAACATTACACAAACAATACCTATGTTCACATATAATAAATACATACACACATACTGCCAGGGCCATAAATAAATTAATCAATCAGTTACTACAACAGTCTCAATGATTACATAATTGGTTCATTTTTTTAAAAGATTTTAACTTCAATTGACTTGGCAAACATAATTGCAACACCTCTCTTCTTACTCTTGTTAAATGAGGCACTATAGACTTGGTCTACCCACTCCCTTCTCAATTTTAAATGTTCCTCATCAGATAGGTGGGTCTCTTGAATTAATGCAATTGAGCACTGCATTTTTTTAAGCTGATTAAATATTTTCTTTCTTTTAATTGGGCTGCTCAGTCCTTTAACATTATAACTAACACAGATTATATTATCCATTATTTTTGTTGTAAATGTAAAATGTGCAAGTAACCATTGTATAATATAGAATAACAAAAAACACATCTGCTATCAAGGGCAAAAAAATGAACATAAACAATAACAATAACATGAACTATGTACACGAACAAGACTTCCATACTTCCATTCAGTCCATTCAGGAGCTGTGACGTTGACTCCCTGGGGTATCAAAAGTGCACTGAGTGCATGCAGCCATTCTGTTTTGAAACACGGCCGCCTCCAAGAGTGAATCCCACTCAGAACGTTATTAGCCAGCATCCGTCAACTTGGAAACAGATTCATTACTATCCCGAAATTAAAGAGATACAGTAACTTGAACATGTATCTTAACAGAGAGCTTGTCTCTTTTATAATTTAACACAGGGCTTATTCACATTCTGAGGCAGAAGTATCCATTCAAATATACTGCTTGCATATTTCGGTCACTTTAGTTTAATCCTTCTGCAGTAGAAATACTTTGAGATCCGCATCAGACAAAAACACTGTGCCCAATCCACGTCTATCTTTACTCTGCACGGACCATCTCGCCTTCGATATTTCCTGTGCATGTCGATCTCGTTCATCCATTCGGACTTTGATTCCCAGGTCCCGCAAAGGATGAGCAGCATCCATAAGGGTAGGAAAAGTTTTTACTCCCGTGTCCAGATAGATTCTTAACTGTGCTGGATAAACACATTGGGCTCGCACATTTTTCGTCTTAAGTTGTTTCATAACCTCACGCACCTGCGCTCGTTTCCTCTGCAACTCAGGCGAGTAGTCGTTATCAAAGTAGATCCGTTTCGTATTGTATAGGACCTGCTTCTGTGACCAGGCTTGTCGTAAGATTGTATCCTTGACCGCATAGTCCAGGAATCTCACTATTATTGATCTGGGGGGCGCCGCGGTGTCTTTTGGTTTCGGTGCGAGAGCTCTGTAAGCCCTTTCGATTTTTATATCCATGTCCTGGGGTATTTGTAGAGCCGTGGCGAGCAAAACCCTAACGAATTCAACTGTATTTTCCCCTTCACAACCCTCTGGAACTTGATATATTCTCAGATTATTTCGCCGAAGTCTGTTTTGCAGATCCTCGCATCTACCTGTGAGATCAGTCTCTCGTTCCAAGAGGTGTCGGAGCGCTCTCTCGTGTCTCTTCCCCATCTCCTCAGCAGCACTAATCCTTTCCTCCGTCTCCTCAATTCTGTGCTCGAGGCCGTTTATTTGGCATTTTAAAGCTCAAGTAACACACGCTGTTTCTGCATTTCTGATGTTAATCTGGAGTACCTATAGAGTAGTATGACATCCTTTATATCTCTGAAGAGTCTTTAGTTTAATCAGATTTATAAAAGAAAGATTAGCTTTACCGAATCTTTCCGATAACGTACGAAAAAATGAAAAAGGAGGAGTTATAACACGGGAGGAGCGAGTACGAGTCATGCAACACTATACAACACTGTTTTAACTGATGATTCACTACATACATGTTCATGCCATTTATATAATATACACGTGCCTATTTCCAACATAAGACAGAAGTCTTACTTACCGCATGTAACTCGTCATGACCCGGTTCTGAAAATCAACCGCATCAAACACACACGCAAAACTCCGCTGCTAATCCGGATAATAAACTATATCCATTGTTTTCATAAGGCTGGATGTCTTCTCCTTACATCCAAAAACACACTTCTTGTTGTGCCATTGTTGACTTTTGAAATTAGGAAGTTTTCCGGCGGAAGCCCATATAAAGAAGTGATACGCATCGAAAACCCCTGAAACGTCAGTTAGAACTGTAATCGAAAAAACTAGCCGAAACTTGTACGAACCCTGGCGAAGTGCATTCGGCACAGAAATACTCTGAAACACGCCCAACTGCATTTTTGACACTTTGCCTACGTTTAGCATGAGGAAACAACTCTATAACTGTGTTAATAAGTCAGAATGCTTGAAATACCATTAAACCCCTTTAAATCTTCCACGGAGGTCTCCAGTTTTGTCAGCGATATTTTCGTTTGTTTGTGCCCTTCTTGGTTTTCTTTTCTTAGCGATTTCAATTCTTCCATCACTTCAGAAAGTTCGGGAGCATGTGGACTAGCTTTAGCATGCCTGGCGGGGCTGGGCGATCGCCTTTTATCGTCCTTTTCTCTCACGTTTTCATTTTTAGAAGCATTTTTATGTCTTATTGTCAAACTGATTCTGAAAAAGCTCTGATTATATCTGGACTCGTTATGTAGATCGGGATTTTTTGCAGACGGAGCTGAACTTTCACGCACCCTGGGCCGGCGCTAGCTATAGGCAGAGTAGGCAAATGCCTACACTCTAAAAAATTTGCTGTAATTTTGCAGCTGGTTGCCAGTAACTTACTGTAGAAGATAAAGTCAAAAAAATTTCATGTTCATTTAACTTTAAACAAAATGTTGCCAGTAAATAACATTTTCTGCATTTAAGGGTGCGTGCACTTCAAGTTAAAATAGATTTGATTGGCTGTCAATGGTTTATCGTTCTCATGTGCCAAAATCGCTATCGTTATAGTTGTTGTGTGAGCTCTGCTATTTATTTTTAATATAAAACGATTTTTAAAAGTACATGTTTATATATCATTTTAATGTGAACGCCCTTTACAGGCACTGTCATAATATTTCTATCTTCATCACGGCACCGGATAATGAAATACATCCATAACAACGTGTTTGTCATTTAACGTAAGTAAATTAAAACAGTGGACCATATATGTGAGTTCATGTGCTCTGCATTGGGCTAGGGATGGGCAATATAAACGATATGCAATATAAACGATAGAAAATTGGCATACGATAGAGATTTTAAATCTATTGCACTATCAAGATAATGCGTGTTGATGACACAATCTACCCGCGAACTTTAGAGCCACGACCTGCAGCCGAATAAACATGGATGAAAGCGTCAGCGAAACAGAGGAACTAATATATATATATATATATATATATATATATATATATATATATATATATATATATATATATATATATATATATATATATATATATATATATATATATATATATATATATATATATGTGTGTGTGCAGTATAGTCCCCACAAGCATTTAAGGTGTTTAGTGTTATAAAAAAAATAAACTGTGTTTTTTAGCAGATAGATCTTGTCGGCTTTGTCATTTTAAAAGTAGATCACCACACAAAAAAGTCGGGACACCCCTGCTGTGTGTGTTAGGCAAAAGTTCCAGCTAGGAGAGGTAACAAGACTAATCTGGCCATAACGGTTTACTTTTACTTTTTAGCAGTTTGGCTTTTAGTAAGGGCCTATATAACCTGTTCTGAAACGAGTCTATTGAAATTATTATATCGCAATACATATCGCTATCGCAAGAGGCTGCAATGTATAACGCAATATGGATTTTAGGCCATATCGTCCATCCCTACATTGGGCTATGTGTAAATAATCAGAAAATAAAAACTGCATGTAAACCGGAGTGAAGAGGTTAGACTTAGCTCCAGTCATGTAAACATCTTATTGCGATTAAGTCCTTACTCGCATTATTGGTGTGCATGTAAACAAGCTCAATGTTTAACACATGTGGTTTTGCATAATTTTTAATCAAATTTTAACATAAATTTAATCAATTTGTTAACTTGATAAAAAGAAAAGTAATGGGGAAAACATGTTTAATCACTGTAGTGCTTAAATGATTTCTTACAGGGTAGAAAAAAACACTTTCTCAGATTATTCTAAAAATTAGAGGGGTGTGGGGGCCTCCAACATAAATTTTGCCTAGGGCCTCCAAATATCTAGAACCGGCCCTGCACGCACCTATCATTAAAAAAGGAACATTAAAAAGAACACTGTGCATCTCATTGCGTAATAACAAATATAAACTACTGCAATATGCTACTGAATGCCAAAACATGCAGTATTATCTTTGTAATAATATAGTTGTTGTTGGATGTGCAAAATCATATTATGGAGTATATCACTTTTATCACTTTTCAAAAAACAACCTTCAGTGCACAGAAATTAAATGTGCATGCCCATCAGCTATGGAAGCATATGGGTAGCTAAAATAAATTTAGAATGTAATATGCAATATGAAAAATGACAATGCATTTCTGTATTTAAGTTTACATTTTCCATGCATGTATGTGCAATCCTTGGTGCAAAATAGAAATGAAAATGTAATTCTTTAAATTACATTTTCCATTTTCTACAGCCCTGTTTTAAATACATATTTTAATGCTTTAGAAGTTGCAAAATTAAAATGGAAATGTATTACCCGAACTGATATAATGTGATTCACATTGTCAAGCAAAAACTGTGGCAAAATTATCATTTAAATGTAAATTTCCCTAAATGCATTTACATTTACGTGTGGGAAACTTGGGATTGCATTTTCATTTACATAGCATGCAATGGATGTAGCAAAATTAAATTGGAAATGTATTAGCTGGATTGATTAGATGTGCTTTACATGGTCAAGCAAAAACTGTAGCAAAATGATCGTTTAAATGTAATTTTCCCTAAATGCATTTACATTTACGGGTGGGAAACTTGGGATTGCATTTTCATTTACATAGCGGCGCGCAACGGATGTAGCAAAATTCAATTGAAAATGCATTCCGAGTTGACCACGCCCCCTGCCTGTGAATCACTGCGTCAATGCGGGGCCAACAACTCCCATTGCCTGGCCTCTCACGTGGGTAACATGGCGGCAGCAGGGCTGATTCAGAGTGTTATATTCGCTGAGCGAAGCATAAACAGAGAAATATTAGTATTTATGGAGATTATTACGTGTCTGTAGGTGACAGAACAACAGCGTTGTTTGATCCTCTCACCGAATTGTCTGCATTATCAGACGCTAGTTCACAATAAACATTATCTGTTCCAGTGAAAGTCTTTAACAATTATGTAATAATGAATTATCATCTAACAAGAATAACCATGGTTTTACTACAGTAAGGTTTAAGGTTTTTTAAGCCGTTGGGTGGTTGGTTTTCAAAACCATCTTGTTGTAACCATGATTTTGTCTTTAACTATAGTAAAACTATGATTAATGTTCGTTAGGATCTAAGACGGAGTCATTGCTTGTTTTACTGTTTGCATCTCCAGCAATCCGGTTCATAAGAGCACAGCATATAATTGTTTTCTAAGTTTTGTTTTATTCTCTGTGTCTGCCTCGGTTAGCTCTTCTGTTTCATCTGTAAAAAGAGGCTAATTTCTCATGATGCGGAGCACGATTAAACAACACGTGAGCAAGTGAAATCAGAAAACCCAGCGGTGTTAAATCTCGAAATACTGCGAACCGAATGACCAAAACAATTAGAAATACATACAAAATAATTTTCCGGTATACGTCTTTACATAAAATAAAACTTCAAATAGATTTTTTTCTTTTCGAATAATTATTGCAGAACGACTAGTCTTGCACACCCGGACATCAGCATATTGACCCGATCAGACCAAACGTACATTTAACTTTCTGTACCTTATACACTTTCATAGCAGAAGCGTAGTGAAGGGTAGGCTATACTGACCTGTGGCCAGTGATGTAGTCTTATCTTATTCACTACTTTTAATGTTCTTATTTATTTATATCCACAAAAGTTATTAACAAAACATAGATTAAAATTACGAAACAGATTAAATGAAATGAAATTCGTTTTAAAGAAGCAAACAAATCATATGAAGTAAAATTACGTTTAATTGTGGTGGAGATGGTCGTTTAACAGCAAACAGTGAAACAATTAATGACCCTTACCAAAATGAACCGTTTTACCTTAAAGCAAAATAAAAAAAACATGTTTACTACAGATTTTCTACAACCATAGTTAAACCCTACTGTAGTAAATGGATAGCCACTCCCGTCAAATGACAATCCATGCATCATTGCCAAAGAACAGAATTTTACGGAACAGATAATGGTACATGTAACAGTCAGGGTTTATTTGAACTGTGATGAAATGTTCGAGGAAAAAACATCTGTAGGCCCTCGGTGGTAAAAAAAAACTAGAGTAATACAAACCATAATCTATCTGCCAATTTTTTTCACAATAATAAAATCATGGCTAATTTTAAGGAACTATACAAAATGATACCTGTTTGGAAGACAGGGATGCGCACCTAACAGAGCGAGGGCAGAGACAAACATGCTCATAAACAGGAAGTAATAAATGGAATTATGTGTGCATCTTTGAATACTGTAAGAATATTTCCTTTAAATATATTGTTTGTCATATAAAGTGTTGAGAGATAATAATGTTTGTTCCACTGTTATTGTTATATATTTTGACCTGTTAGTGTGGTTATTATGGAAGCATATGGGTAGCTAAATTAAATTTAGAATGTAATATGCATTATGACAATGCAATATGTAAAATGAAAATGCAATCCCAAGTTTCCCACACGTAAATGTAAATGCATTTAGGGAAATTTACATTTAAATTATAATTTGGCTACAGTTTTTGCTTGACAATGCGAAACACATTATATCAGTTCGGGTAATACATTTCCATTTTAATTTTGCAACTTTTAAAGCATTAAAATATGTATTTAAAACAGGGCTGTAGAAAATGGAAAATGTAATTTAAAGAATTACATTTTCATTTCTATTTTGCACCAAGGATTGCACATACATGCATGGAAAATGTAAACTTAAATACAGAAATGCATTGTCATTTTACATATTGCATTGTCATATTGCATATTACATTCTAAATTTAATTTAGCTACCCATATGCTTCCATAATCAGCAGCACATTTGATTGTGGCACGCTTTTGACTTTTAAAATAAACGTAATATTTAAAACTTTAGCCGATTGTGCTTTTTGCGATTTCTGTTTCACTGGCGAAGGACGTGCGCGGGTGAGGCGCACACTTTTAAAAATCAACGTCATATTAGTTTTTAATACTTTGCCGGCCACGCTTTTTTGTCATGAGCAGAGGACGTGTGTGGGGGAACACATACTACACGCACAGAGAACAGCGACATAAAGAGAATATAAGTTATTTGGTTATTTTCTGACGAATACAGTCAGTTCATAGGAACATTTTTAAATAATATGAACTATTATAGGCTAAACATAATTGTACACATTTCGCTTCTAAAACCGTGCGGGAAACGCGACTGCAGCGACTTTCAAAGCGCCTTCCATAGATTCAGAAATGCATCTCTATGCATTATTATTCTTTAAGTGATCTCTATAAAATGAGTCATCTGAATCTATTCTGCCTTTCTAGATTAAAAAGGTATTCTTCTTTAGAATAAATATTTTTTGATTAATGCATTTATTTTTAGTTGCAAATGCGACCTGTAAAATTAAATAAACACACTCAACTGAGTAATTTTATATAGCTACACATTATGGTATGAAAATCAAACAATCATCTAAGGAAGGGGCCCCAAAATACTGTCTTGCATGCCCCCCTTTCGCCACTGGCCTCAGCCAGTAAATAATGATGATCAATAATACATGTTGCGGGCGTTTAGAGTGTAACGACAGTCATTTACAGTTTACATAGTTTCTTGCCAGAATTTAAGATTAAGATTTTAATCTGTTCATTAAAAACGGCTTCTGGTTTCCTTCCCTGTGAATAGCAGCGTTGCTATGCTAATCTTGCAGGCTTCCCTGAAGAGCGTGTTTGCTTTCAGTATCCTAACTTTATTTGCATTTTCTGTATCTGACCCTATCAGATCCACTGCAAATGTCATTTCGTTGCGTTACCAGCCAGCCTCGTCTCACATGATGTTAAAAAGCATGTGTTTGGCATCGAGCATCATTGTGATCATGGCTAGATTAGTTTAACTTCTGCATGCTTCTTTTATTTTTTCACCAGCTGTATGTGCTTGGCGCAGGCGCTGCACACACGTGCTTGCTTTATCGAAAATTGTCACGTTTTATCGATTTAATTCTTATCGACAATTAATCGAAGATTGATTAAATGTTAACATCCCTATTTGGAATGCAAATGTAATCAGGGCTCTGACAAAATCGCTTTGTTACTTTCGTCCCGGTTCTCCCTTATATTTAATTTGAACCTTTTTAAAACTGTTTGTTTACAGGTTTGTAACATAAACAAAGTTTCCCAATTTTAATTACATTATCTTAAAGGAGTGTAACTACTGTAGCATGTAAATAATGCACATAAATAACGTGAGCAAGAGCGCTCAACAATTTTATCGAATCAACAGGCATGTGCAACCTAGCTAGCAGTTGTTGCAGTGCATGTTTCTTCCAATGTGTCTCCCCTCTGCACTTACCAATCCGTGCAGTCAAAACAAGCTCCCATTTCCTCTCTACTGTTATCAGTCCACTGTCGAAATAACCTTGTTGTCTGGTTTACGACTTTTTAATTTTGATATGTACATCGGGATAAGATGTACAACATTATGGTCAGAGTTAGAAATTGGTGGTTTGGTCCTGGATTGATAGGCATTGGGGAGATTAATGTAACATTTGTCCAGTATGTTTTCCCTCCTTGTTCCACATTTCACAACCTGTTGAAATCCTGGGAAAGTTTTCTATAGGTTGCAGTTGTTAAAATCACCCAGAACAATGGCAGGAGCATCTGGAAATTGATGTTGTTGATTATGCACACATTCTGCTATTGATGCGACAGCACAATGTATTTTGCCGCTTGGTGGAACATAAACAACAAATAGCAAAATGCAGCTAAACTCTTGAGGAAGATAAAATGGTCTCATTCCAATACTGAACAATTCGAAGTCTATGTTACATATAGGCATGGGTCAGTATAAGATTCTGGCGGTATGATAACATTTAGCAAAAATACCATGGTTTCGCGGTATTGCCAATGCAACACTACAATGTGTTATTTTCAAATGCCAGGTAAAAAATAAAGCCTTTAAATTATAATATGCTTTCAAAAAATATATAATATTTTGTGTAATGTATATTACATGTAAACATCAAATCAATCACATGACTTAATGATTTAATGAATTTTGTATAAACACAGCTCATACCTTGGGGACGGTATCACACAACATTTTAGTGGTTTTGAAACCTTGACTGTTTAAATCCTCGGTATACCTTGAAACCGTAACCGGCCCATGCCTAGTTACATATAGTACTGGCGACACCACCGTTCATAAATATCACATAACCAAACCTATTTCCTAAAACCTTGGCATTGGTTTATTCTGTCAGTAACAATTTACCATAGATGCTTTTCAATATTACATAACTGATTTCTTTAACCTTTCGACGCGCACTAATTCGTGGGCGGGATGAAGTCAATTTTTTTTAACACTGCTAACAATATCTATATAGCATGCTGTCTACAAAAATTAATAATATTAACATTACTATACATCGTTTAAAAGGTCTACAAGTTTAGCATTAGTGTATGGACTCTGTTATTGAGATACAGATGCTCTAGCATCATAAATATAGTATTTTGTGACAGAAGTCCAGATGACAACTTGCAAATATCGAAACCGAAAACATTCTGCCATAAATTCAACTCAGTCACTTCTATTTTCTATTCTTTGCATTTTAGATTCTATCTTTTTTATTCTTTAGTATTTTATTATCATTTAGCAGTTATTCTTGTTTATCTTTTGTTAATAAGTTCCATTTTATTACCACTGTGTCTTCCTTGTGTTGAAAATACAGTTTAAGCTTCTACAAGCTGGCCAGAATCTCACAAATCCTTCAGATAAATTAGATGACAATTCCCTCTAATTTACATATTTTCTTATTTGTTAAATGATCTATTTAGATCATTCTTATTGTTAAAGTGAAATTCTTTAGCTGGTGCCCCGAAGTAGAGGAGAGATGGGTCTTTTGACACACGCACACACACTTGAGGTGAAACTTGTAGTGTCCTGTGTATGGCATACTACCCAATTGTTGCCGGTGTAAAGATTACTAAATTAATTGGTGCCCTTGTCAAAATTACTACAATGTGTTTATGCTTCTATACATATATGTATTTATACATTTAAGTGCAAGTGCAAATGACTAAATGGAAATAAAGCATTATCAATTTATTAGAGCTGTCAAATAATTAATTGTGATTAAAAACATTCAAAATAAAAGTATGTTTTTGCATAATATATTGTGTGTGAATTGTGTGTAATTATTATGTAAGTAGTAAATATGAGGGACATTCTGTCAAAATGATTGATGGGGACCTTTGACCTCAGGGGAGGGGCTAACCTTTTGAACTTGGGGAGGGGCTAACCTTTTGACCTGCGAGGGAGGGACTAACCTTTGACCTCTGAGGGAGGGATGAACTTTTGACCGGACTGCCCATGAAGCGCTGAACTTTTGACCGGACCGCCCACGAAGCGTTGAACTTTTGACCGGACCGCCCACGAAGCGCTGAACTTTTGACCGGACCGCCCACGAAGCGCTGAACTTTTGAACATCAGAATTTGCAGATATTACCGCACACAAAAGATTAGCAAGCTCACTCCTGCTGTGTTCTGAAAGCATTTCTTTAAAAACTGGAGGACCGCGCACGTACGGCATCTTGCATTTGTGATCACGCTCAAGCGACATTTGTGCTCTCTTTTCAAGAATCCACAGCGTCGTAGACAACTTTACACAATCTACGTCCACGAGTCTCTCCCTGATTTTGTTAAGCTTCCGGTCGTCCTTGCAGCGTCCTGTTAGATTTTCTTGAATTTGGCTGCTCAGTCTTTCATGGCTCGCCAACGCATTAGAATGCATCTAATACGTAAAATAATAAGCAGGACCAAGTGCATGTGGGGAAAAGAGATTTAATGAAGGTTCTTATGTAGCATAGTTCTTCAGGAGCAATGTTGTCGTGTCAACCTTCTACATTCTTAACCCAAAGTTCTGTCTGTGGGACAGAACTTAATACAAGATAACAAAAGGCCTACAAACAATAGAAACCTGTTAGGACCTCCTACAGGAGATTGGTCTGCCGAGAAGTCTATCCTGAGGAATGGTATCTCTTTGTTATTCACACTGATCAGTTTCTATAGGCCATTTGGTTCGCACCTTCACTGCCGACATATATGTTAATTACATCAGGGCACAGTTGTAATGTAATCAGAAAGTTTCTAACATCAGGGCACACTTGCAATGTTACGCATCAGACATTGATTACACACAAAAGAAATATACACAAAATCCTTCAGACCTCTAATATATACAACTATAATAAAGTTCAGGAACATGGAAGGACACAATGTGAAGATGAGCTTGCTTTGCGTCGCACCCAATTCATCTAGTAACAGAGAGCATGCGAACGCACAGCGAACTCATCGGAAAAGACATGACATGCTCGCACGCATAATGTCATTATCACGGAGAAAAAAGACAAAATTTTATGCCATATATACGTGGGCGGTTGTTAATATACCTGGGAGAGCCACCCAAGTAAAGTAAATCTGTGGGAAACACCTTCTGACTCAGAGGTGAGTAGCCTTGGTCCGTCACATCCTGTAAACAGAGTGGATGTAGCCGCGGATGATAAGAGAAGAGGAAAAGAACAATTGACAACTTTTTCGTTAAGAATTTTAAGCTAAGGCCTGATCCGTCCGAAGATCATAACCAATGCTCTGACATCAACCTCCCGTCACATCAGCCTTGGTCCGAAGACGGCATCAGGTAATGAGCCTCTTACAATTGAGTCAGAGCCAGGGCATAATTCTTATGAAGAAAAATGATTTGAATGTAAACACGAACAGCAATGATGTCATGTGCGCCCAATTTACAGAAAAAAAGCCAGGACCGCTAGCCTGGGTGCCAGCCGATCTTTCCCCCGCCCACAAGATGTTGAAAACGGGAATATCGGTCTGGGGTTTCTCCGTTGAGGAGCTACTATGCTTGGACAAATGCTGGTCGAACCAATCAAATTGTCAGGGCGGGCTTTATACGATGATGGACAGATAATCAACAGTAACGTAATGAACCACGTCACCAAAGAGTGCGTGTGTTGAATGGCTGCCGCTGTAGAGTTCAGATGTGTGGATTCTGACATTGAGTCTGTTCTAAAAGATATCGACAGAGCATTGATTTTAAAAGAGCAACAGAGAAACGCGAGCAGGGCATTTGTTGATGTTTTTGCCGTCCTTCCTATTCGGCAAAAGTTGGTTGCAACTGAAATGGCTAACGTTATCACGGCGATGCGACTCAGCGTGCACGACGAGATGGATATAATTAGCGGTCGTTGCCAGCTTCTTTTCGGAAGCCCGGAATCAGTGGAGGGACATGCTAGGCTCTTATATTTTCAAGCCAACGTAATGGGTATCGTCGTGGATGAAGTTCACCTAACGTACAAATGGTAAGAGATAGTCTTACTCTATGACTTAGTAAATACTTCATGTTGTGATATAAACGAAATGTTGTAAACATAATAGGTGTTGATGTACATTCGCTAACTCAGTATAATCACAATGTTGTGTCATTGTAGCGAAATAACTAGCAGTTTGGTCAGGCTGCAAAGACGTAATTTCAACATACATCACACACTCCGTTGCTCTGATTGGTCGTAGGTCTATCCAATTGAGTGCAGAGGCATTTTTCGGTTGAGACACGCCTCATAATTATAGCTCAATGGAGCGGTATCAGACTCAAATTCTGACTAGAATTGAGTATGACAACGTCAGGCTACAGGACCGCTGTATTCATCATATACTTACTTCCAAATCTATATCCTATAAACTTTTCGCCGTTTGCTGTATCGCAATTACCGCCCTGCAATACTGGCTGCCTTAAATAGAGAAATAAGTTCATTCCTTGATTTGCATACACGAAATGTGTTTCACTTAACAAATGAAACACATAGCAAATTAACAAAACGAATTCAAAAGTAGCTTAGCCTATATGAATTTATTTTTTGTGTTCATTAAAACTGTGGAGTAACAA
This sequence comes from Misgurnus anguillicaudatus, assembly GCF_027580225.2. Taxonomy (NCBI): domain Eukaryota; kingdom Metazoa; phylum Chordata; class Actinopteri; order Cypriniformes; family Cobitidae; genus Misgurnus; species Misgurnus anguillicaudatus. Next base: position 1,920,904 of record NC_073345.2, on the reverse strand, counting down.
AGTAACAAAGATGGAACATAATGAAGTCAATACTTTGACTGAAAACAATCCAAAATTAATCTAAGCACAAACACTTACTTGTGGTATTTTTATAAATGTATAAATTTGTTACTTTAGTGAAAGGTTTTAGCAGGCCTTAGTTATTTAGGCTACAACCGATAAGTTTAAGAAAAGATTTACTTACTTTTATAAACCAATGTATATTAAAAAGATAAAAAAACACTGCTTATATTTTCAAGTATTATTATACATTAAATAATAGGATTTAAACAGTACATTTAAAGAAATATTGTACTTTTTAAAGGTTAAAATAGCTCTGCGGCCCTCCGATGAAATGTCAATCTCAAAAATGGCTCCAAGCCTGTTTGAGTTTGAGACCCCTGTGATGTAGCTATTATAAATTTTTTTCAGGACATTCTTGCGACCCGACCCGGTGGTTGGGGACCTTTGCTCTAGCACATACCCATAATAATTACCTCAATCAAAATGTTTTTTAAAACTAAAAATAAAATTGTCTAAGGGGGGCCCTTGTTCGGAGCCCTGGGCTGCAACCCATGTTGCCCATTAGGATAACAGGGCCTTGGTCATGCTAACACATTGACCCCAGGGGATCTTATGAAAAACTTTCCATTATTTTGCTTGAAGTCAAAGAAAATCGAGCAGGACCAAAACATTTTACAGCTGAGCTGATCGCTGTCAAAAAAGTTCGGAGACAACATCCCGAGGATGACAGCGCAATGACAGTATTCTTAATATGACAAAGTAAGTGTTTTGATTAATGCCATAAGTTGTTTTTAATCAGTGTATGCACTAGTCAACTAAATGAATATAAGATGAATGCACATTTATATATTGATTCAACAGATTTGCGAAAAGAATAATCAGTTTTTATAATAAATCTTTGAAAGTCAAATTATGGATTTGAATTTTTAATGTTATTATAACCTAAAGATGCTATGTGAAAGTTTGTAATTTATCACTTTCTTGGTATAAAAAAAAAAACGTTTTTACCGAAATTTGTCAAAATGGATTTATTGCGTTTTGGAACCAAACTCTATGTGCTTTAACTTTCGCATTTTCTCTACCAATTGTTTATGCATTACTTTGTGCTTGCTTTGCGTGTGATTAAGAAATGTGCTTTCATGCCTCCATAAAACTCTGCTTGGTATCTTAACGCAACCACATCAAAACGTTTCACAAATTTGCAGGAGATATCTTCTGATGGTAAGAGAAAAATAATAAAAGCACATACCGCTATTTGCTCAGTCCTGTGTAAAAAGCTATGTAAAAAGCTGTGTAACAATTAACCCTGTGTTGCGTTGTGCCCTGCTCTCCCCTATAGAGGGCATGCATTGACGTCACTTTTCCACGTGACCACGCCAGAGCTAACACATGCAAAAAAAATGGCTGGTTTTCATAGCGGCTCGCCGGCTGCTGCGAAAATGCCAGTAAAACTGACTATTATCAGCTTAAATTGAATTTAGTTGGACTTGATAGCAGAGGTGGACAATACTTAGTTACATTAGTTACATTTTCCAAGCAACTGTGCTTTATTATGATGTTTGTATTGGGAAAAATTTTACTTCACTAACGTTACATTCTAAAGCATAGAATCATACTGTGTATTCTTTAATATTGCTATTAATATTAATATTGATTTAATACCTAATTACATAAAAATTGTGTACTTTTACTTGAGTAAAAGTACGTTAATGTACTTAAATATTAAATGTAAAACAAACACGTAGAATAGAATAAAAATTATGATAATATGCTTTGGAGTGTATGTTTTCCAAAGAAAAACACTGATAAAATACAAATAATTTAAAAATACTTTTAAGTAGAAAGAAAAACCTCTTCTTGATAGGGACCCTAGCAACTTATCAATCCACCTGTGGTCTGTGGACGTGGCATGAACGAGCAATTTACATCTCCTTTCGGTGTTTTTTGTCAGTCTGTAAAACGATAGCTCTGAATTCTTGTTAATCTGTTAGTACAGTCTATCCCACAACAGCTTTTTTCCATTTCGACGCGTTTCCCAGTGTTTTCGCCGATGTCACGCTGTACTCAAATGCTGCCGCTCTGTATTTTGCCACTCAGTGGGCGTAACCGCAGTCCCTCTCGCCGACGGTGACGTCATGTGCATACCCTCTATATCTGAGGACACAATTAACCTCTCTAAAATAAAGTAATGAAACCTGAGAAACATGCAGTACCTCTGAAACAATCGTGGAGATGTACGTGCTTCTGTCATACTCCCACCCGTCTAAGCAGTTTTCTCTGGGAATAGTGGAGACATTCACATCCACCCAGGGATTCAACCCTCGGTCCGAATAGTTTTGTATGATATCCAGTCTGTGTCTTGAGCATTTACTGACTCGAGAATCTCCGGCATTTTCGTCTGGAGCGATAGACGCTTGCCTCCATTCATTCGTGATGTTGAGATCCGCGGGAATCAGGCAATAATGAGCGGGAGTATCGCCTACAAAAACCATCGTGAAACCGTTGAATCCGTTAGGAATAACACTCAAGCACAGAAGAGTAAATACAGTCTTTTGAAAAGGTCCCCAGTCGCCCAGAAACGCCGTTTTATCATCGTAGTCTGGAAAATTCATTTCAGTCAAAGCACGTTTGTCATGAACTTCAGAAGCCTTTAAAAAGTTAAGTGAGAACGTCAACAAGAAACCTGCTGCTTTATACAGATGGGAGGAGGCAAACTTTCCCAACCGGGCTGCTGTTGCATCCTGGGATGCCCCCTGGCGGAGGTAGGGGTGCAATGTAAAATTTAGTTCAAACTATTTAAATCCAAGAAACAATCTATATTATCAATTTTTTATGTTAAAAAAAATGCAAAATATGCTGTTCCAAATTATTATGCAAGTTGTTGTTCTCATACAATTTGGGTATGAAAAAATATATGTCTAAAGACAAAAAAAGTGTCCATTATCTTAAAAAAGCTAATTATTTCCTAAAACAATTTATATTTGCTGGACCTAAAGAGAAATCATCAAACTATTATAAGATTTATGAGTGATTCACAATACAGAAAAATGTAACTATTTAAAGGCTTTTAAAAATATTTTTAGGAAAATATTAGGAAAAGGCAGCAATAAAAAGCCACTGTTAAGAAAGCATGTATTTAAACCTGCTGGTGTCTCTGGAAGTCCAAGAACCCCTCAATATGGGATTCTTCAGTGCATAAAGCTGTATTTCTACCCCTCCACCAAACCAAAACTTGCGAAACATTTGCTGTGAGCTCAGAATACAAGAAGACTATTTTCAAACAGTTTTATTCATTGACATGCCACAATACAATGAATAATGTAGATGAATACCATTCTGGATTGTTGGTAAATAGCCACTATATTCAAACAATACTGTAACATTAGGGAGACGTGGCAGAGTAATGATTTGGGCTGGAATATTGGGAAGTAAGATGATAGGTCCTTTTAGGGTCCCTTTAGGGTCCCTGAGGCTGTCAAAGGGACATCTAGAAGATATGTAGAGTTTCTAAAAGATTGTTTTTCACTATGGCATAATATAAAATTATATCCTCGCTACCCGCCACACCTGCCTCGCTACCTGTCACACTTTTACGTGCCTGCCAGTCGACCTGTCACTATCGAAAGCCAAAAGGGACAAAACGTGTGAAACATACGCGTTAACACGCACTACGTGTTAACATGTAATTGCTGGCTCTTTGGACCATGGAGCTTTACTGACACCTTCTGGTGTGGTGTTATTGTTCAAATAAACAGAACCAACAGACTGAAAGATAATATCTATTTTAAAGAAAATAAATATATTATAAGCAGTGCATTTAAAAGTTAATTATGAAAAACATTACATTAATAATTCTTATAAATATTGTAATGGTTGTAGTTATTTTTGTGTGTAAAGACCTTTGTCTCATGACCATTTGCCGGATGATGAGACTAATAAAAATAAAGCCGCTCAAAACAGAAGCAGCATTTTAACTGTATGGTTCCATAAAAAGTCTAGGCTGCTTATCTTTAAGAATAAAATACCTACTTTATGAATTACCTAACCACAGGCAGCCTATTATTATTTCCACTGACATATTCATTTGCACATTTAAGAAAAACATTGTTTATTACTTGCACTATTACAATCTATATTTGCCCTACTGGATCATTCAATACAATACTGGACTGTCTATACAGTCTGTTATCTTAGAAAACTGGGATGTGAGGAGATGTAAAGCTGGGTATCATCCGCATAGCAATGAAAAAGTATGTTATGTTTCCTGATAATATCTCCTAGAGGTAACATACTGTATATAACGAGAACAGGATAGGACCAAAAACTGATCCCTGCGGTACGCCGTATGTAACCAGGGAGGGATATGACTCCTCCTCATTTACATAAACAAAGTGATAGCGATTGGTTAGATACGATCTGAACCAGGCTAACGCCTGACCACAGATGCCAACATAGTTTTCTAGCCCATGGGTCTTCAACCAGGGGTCCGCAGCCCCCAGGGGGTCCGTGACAGAACTGCAGGGGGTCCATTTTGGTAAAAACGTAAAATATATGTACAAAACGTTACATGTCCCCTTTAAGTTGTGCACGTGCGTGGCCGCATAGGTTTGAAGGCGCGTGTTCAGTTTAGCCAGCGGACCAAAATAAAATATCTAAAGACTATAAATGTCCACTCAGGAAGCAGCAGTAACGACAGAAAAGTCATCATAAAACAGTTAAATCTTATGCGTGTCTTTCTTTCAGAATGTCATTTTAGAATCATTGCGACATGTTGTTTCATCCATATTTCTGAACTTGGACGGCTGTTTCACGCTGTTTTTTATTATTATTATTATTATTAATATTATTATATTAATATAAAAACAAAATCTATTTTAACAAAAAAATGATGCATGTTAATAAAGTATGGCTGTGTGACAATATGGTTTGTTTCTATTTATAAAACAGTTGCAGTCCTTGATTCAGTTGTACTTTACTCCACTTTGTGTTGTGCCTAATACGAAAAGGCAGCCTCTCGTACCTTACTGGCTGCTTACTTAAATATCTCTGTTTTACACAATTTTGAAGACTCCTGTTCTAGCCTATTGAGTAAGATTGTGTGATCTATTGTGTCAAAGGCTGCACTAAGGTCTGGTAATATAAGGATTGAGATTTTACCACGATCGGATGTTAAAAGGAGGTCATTTGTAACTCTAAGCAGCGCTGTCTCTGTGCTATGATGGGGCCTGAATCCTGATTGGAACTTTTCATATGTACTATTATTTGCTAAGAATGTGCGTAGTTGGCATGCCACTATTTTTTCTAATAATTTAGAAAGAAAAGCTAGATTTGAGATTGGTCTAATGTTATTAAGGTCTCCCTGGTCAAGGTTTGGTTTTTTTAATGAGCGGTCTAATAACTGCTAGTTTGAAAGCTGATGGAACGTAGCCTAATTCTAGTGATGATTTAAAGGGGACAGAGAATGAAAACCCATTTTTACCTTGTCTTTGTTGAATAATGGTAGTCTACCCACATTCACAAACATACAAAAAGTGATATACATGCTAAACATCTCAGTCTCATAGTAATTCCTCTTTTAGAAATGTCAGCCAGAAAACAGCCCAATCTGAAAAACTGATGCTTATGATATCACAGGCATATAACTGCCCCTCCACTTTAAAATAATTGGCTACATTTTTTGAGTGGCAGCAAAGTCAGCCAATCAGTAATGAGATTGCAAGTTAAGCCAGTAGGGGGAGCCAAATAGGTGCAAAACCACTTGTTTAAAATCCCTTGCCCTAATAGAGCTATCTGAGAGAGGTTTTTAGGAAGCTTCTAAGGCATTACAGACCCAAACAAATTTTTTTTATCTACATGTCACAGAACAAGGATAAATACTCCGTTCAATCATTCTATGTCACCTTGAGTTAAGGATATTTAGTACTGGGTTTGATACTACAGGGAATACCTCTTTGAGTAGTTTTGTGGGAACAGGGTCTAATATACAGGACGATGATTTAGATGATGTTACTATTTTAGAGAGCTCTTCTATTGTAGTAGTTTTAAATGACTCAAGATATTCGTTTGGTAATCTAGTGTTAAATGTACTATTGGGTAGAGTGGCGGCTGCTTGCGTAGTTTATAAGTTTTTTCTAATAACCATCATTTTGTTAGTAAAGAAGTTCATGAAGTCATTACTATTGTGCTGGAGTTTACTATTGGTTTCTGTTTGTTCTTTCTTTCTAGTCAGTTTCGCAACTGTGCTAAATAGGAAACGAGGGTTGTTATGATTTTCTTTAATAGGCGTACTGAGATAGGTAGATCGGGCGGTTTTTATAGCCTGTCTGTAGTGTTGAACACTCTCTTTCCATGCTGCACGCCATACCTCTAACTTTGTGCTTCTATCATTTCTTTCCATTTTTCTAGCTACCTTTTGAAGTGCTGCAGCGTGATGGTCATCAGGGGCGTAGCACAAGGTCCGGGGCCCTATGCATAGGCAGTCCTGATGGGCCCCCCATTTTTCCATATAGTTTTCTAATCACTACATGAACAAACTGTATGATAACCAAACAAGACTTGATTCAGACATATTTTATTTTGCTGAAGTAACAAGACATTACATTTTAGAACATTTATTTTTATTATGCTTTATTACTTTAAGGCATAAATTAAATCTTAAATATGCCATTTTAGTTTTGTACATTAACAAAAAGCTCCATTCATATTAAAAGACGAACAAAACATGTATCACTAGTCATTTTATCTGGAAAAAAGGCAAAATGAAACAAATGCTATTGCTTGCATACTATAGCCTATTCATTTAAAATTAAAAATTTTTTCAAATTAGGCTATTGTTTTGTATGCAAACAGCTGTTAGTATACAGTTTATTTATTTAGCCTTTCAACTCAATTTGCATGTAGTCTATGACCAAATTACCATCTGAAAGTGTATATTCTGCTTTTTCAATGGGTTTTCTCAGTTCATTTTAGCACTAATAATCGCAGCCAGGAAAATTCAAACAGTTTAGCCAGAGGTGGAAAGAGTAATAAGATATTCTACTTAAGTAAAAGTAAAGTTACTTTACTTTTACTACTTAAGTAAAATATTATTAAAGTTACTTGTCTAAAAATCTACTCAAGTAAAAGTAAAAAGTAAGTCATTTTAACTTTACTCAGAGTAAAAGTTCCTTTTTTACAGCGGGAAGAGGTGGAGAATTCTAGTATAGTTCAAAAACGCAAGGGAATATACATTTCAAACTAGTTGTTTTTAATTGTAGGAACATCTTTACAATTAAAGTGCAATAGCAAAAAGTTAATAAAGTAAAAGCTTTTATATAACTAAGAAACATTTATGGAATAGTTTTGACAGGTGAGTATGCACTTTTAAAGCAAAAATAATATGAGGTCAGCAGCTAGTAAATACAATCACTATAGTAAGGTTGTAATTGATGTATTGCTGGTAACATTGTTATATAGTTTAAATGAGCATATCATGAGATGAGTGCATGGCTGTATACTTTCATCCTTATTGTCTTTTATCTAACTTCCCTGACCTGGGTACCTGATCTGGTCATACCATGGAGCTGGCGTTTTTTCTTTGATTCTCTTTTTTCGAATGGGCGCAACGGCATCCAGCGTGTTAGAACAGACATTGTTCAGGTTTTCTATTACAATATCTAGATCATCACCATTTTTCTACTACATGTTTCATTTGGGACAGGTCTGGAAGAGTGCTAATAAAGCTATCTTTAGTGGTGGAAACTGTTGTTCTGGCTAGTCGGTAGCATGTTGTGGATCGAGTGATCCTATCTAGAAGTACAGTGTATGACACAAGGCAATGGTCTGAAACTGCATCGCTCTGAGGTGATATTTCGATGTCATTAATATTGAGCCCGAGTGACAGAATTAAGTCTAACGTGTGCTTACGAGTATGCGTTGGCCCTGTCACGTTTTGTCTAATATTGAGAGAATTCAGAACATCCATAAATGCTAATCCTAATGTATCTTTTGTGTTATCAACGTGGATATTAAAGTCACCAACGATAAGAGCTTTATCTACAGTGACTACAAGCTCAGACAGGAAATCTGCTATTTCTTTAAGGAAATCTGCGTTGTGGCCCGGAGGTCTATAGATTGTAACTAAGGCAAAAGAAAGCTGTTTGTTGTTACGATCATTTATTTCCATATTTAACATCATTATTTCAAATGATTTAAATTTTAGTTCAGATTTATGGTTTACTTAAAAAATTTTGTTGTATATTGTAGCTACACCCCCCACTCTCCCCTTTAATCGAGGTTCGTGTTTATAATAGTAGTCTTGTGGGGTGGATTCGTTTAAACTAATGTAGTAGTCATCTGCTTTAAGCCAGGTTTCTGTTAAACAAAGTGCATCTAAGTTTTGGTCAGTAATTATTTAATTAACAATAGATTCTTTATTGGTAAGCGATCTAATGTTAAGAAGGCCGAATTTTAACATTTGAGTTTCATCTATTAATTTATTGTTTTCTAATTTTATGTTAATCAGATTTGTACCAGATGTTGCGAGCGGTGCTCTATATTTGTTTGTTCAGGGAACAGATACCGTTGAGATGTGTTGATATTCTGGTAAGATGGACTCTAAGTGCTGAGATATAAGTAATCTTGACATATCACGGCAGCTAACAGACGGACGGTTAAGCCGATCCGTCTGTTTCCTGACCTGTACCCTGGATAGTCAGACTGTATTCGAAGTAAGACTATTGGTCAGATTTTTAGAGAGAATAGCACTTCCTTCCTGAGACGGATGGAGGCCATCTCTCTTTAGCAGGTCAGGTCTTCCCCAGAAATGCTTCCAATTGTCTATAAACCCTACGTTATGCTGAGGGCACCACTTTGACATCCAGCCATGAAGAGACACTAATCTACTATAAGTTTCATTCCCCCAGTAGGCGGGGCGGGGACCAGAGCATATTACATTGTCTGACATTGTTTTTGCAATTTCACACACCTCTTTAATATTATCTTTGGTGATCTCCGACTGGCGGAGTCTGGTGCGCACCCGAAACAGTGTTTGTAACATTAGCATTAGCGGTCTTACTGTCCTCAACTAGCGTTTGGATGTGCGCTTCTAGTTCTGCAACCTTCTCCGTCAGCCTTACTACTTCAATACACTTAGCACATGTAAACCCCTCTGTGCTGACGGAAGAAGCTAAACTGTACATGTGGCAAGTAGTGCAGGTTACAATAACAAGCGGGGTCTTACCGCTTTCATGTTGGGCGATGACGTCTTCGTTTACACAAACGTGGTCCGTGAAGCTGCATCGCGAGGGGTGCTCGCTCGCAGCACGCCTCGGTCGCCTGCGAACGTCTGGAGCCAGGGTGATATGAGGCACACTGAATCTGCGAAGGCCGGGCAGCAGCTCCTCCACAGCTTCCCGATCGCTTTCATGCTGGGCAATGCCGTCTCCGTTGTCTCGAACGCGGTCCGTGAAGCTGCATCGAGTAGGGTGCTGGCTTGTTGCAAGCCTCGGTCGCTTGTGGACGTCTGGAGCCAGGGTGAACTGGGGGCTGTACCTCGCGATGGATCTGCGAAAACCGGGTATCAACTGCTCCACAGCTTCCCGCTCAGGTGAGGACAGGGTGTTTATTAGTGATAAATCATTTCACGTGGTAGTACTGCTCAATAATCGTCACGGTAAAGTATTCTTGAGATAAGCTAATAAGTTATATTATATAAATAGGAACAAGATAGTAAAAAAATAGGATTTAGATGATGAACTCGACGGAGCTCCGATGCATGATGCATGATTTTCCGTGTTTCTTCACCAAAAAAATGAAAATCAACAAATAAAAATGAGACAGTGATTGAGAGATCCAATCTCTGTGTGGTCGGGAGGTTAGACGTACACATAAAACTAACAGACTTCATGTGCGCTACTCAGGGCGATTGCATGAAATCAAAGAGGTACAGTGCCCAGTTCACCCCAAAAAAAACTTGGGGAAGCTTCCGCTGACCAGGGTGGCGATGGAGGTGCTTTAGACCCTCCAACTGTAACATGACTTGACGGTGACTCAGGTGAATCAGGTGAACCAGACAAATCAGGTGACCCAGGCGAACCAGACGACTCAGGCGAACCAGACGACTCAGGCGAACCAGACGACTCAGGCGAACCAGACGACTCAGGCGACTCAGGCGAATCAGGCGAACCAGACGACTCAGGCGAACCAGGCGACTCAGGCGAACCAGTCGACCCAGGCGAACCAGACGACCCAGGCGAACCAGACGACCCAGGCGAACCAGACGACCCAGGCGAACCAGACGACCCAGGCGAACCAGACGACCCAGGCAAACCAGGCGAATCAGGCGAACCAGACGACTCAGGTGAATCAGGCGAACCAGACGACTCAGGTGAATAAGGTGGTTCAGGTAAGCCAGGGGATTCAGGCGGTTCAGGTAAGCCAAGCGATTCAGGCGGTTCAGGTAAGCCAGACAATTCACTTTTGATGGGAGGTGCGGGGGGGCTCAGGTTCTAGTCATGGTATCAGGAGCAGGAGACACAGTTTCGAACCCTCTAGCCGTGACAGGAGGTGCATCAGATGATTCAGACTCAGGGGCTTGAGGAACACAGGAAACAAAAGACCAGAAAGCAGCCCACACACACCATAGGGCCATGGCAAATGCAGGAAGCACAGGGTTCATGAGACATACCTCAGTAGCAGTAGAGATTTATAGAACTGGATACAACTTGACGTGAGATCCGGGACGTCCGTACTGACACCATCTGGGTATCTAGTAGACTCTGGAAGAACTCGAGAGGTGAGGCAGTAATTTTGTGCAGTGGCTCAGGTGTGACAGCCATCTTGTGAGGTGGCTCAGCAGTGATTGAACAGATCTGAAGTGGCTTTATACAATACAGACAGGAAGTGGAAAGTGAAGCATGGTAAGATGAATTTCAAAATAAAAGCTGGAACAGAACAGGGTGTCAAAATAAAAGTACAAAAACACAAAACACAACAAAACACAAGACAAAACCCTTACACATTTTAAATATTGCGTGCATTTTAAACATCTTAACTGAAATGATAAAAAGTATATGGGAACAAAGTTTCATCATCTCCACTACTGCGAGCCCATCATAAAGTATAATATATGAGTATAAATAAAGTATAAATAAAGTATAAGTATAAATAAAGAAAATTACGAAAACGTTTAAAATGTATATCGAGTTTATAATTCAAAACACCTAGAAATGCGCTGCACATGCACGTTGTTATAATCATTCACATGACCCGGTTACTTGGTTTATACATATGTATATGGAATAATATTCTATAATTGGATACATTTTAAAATTGTATTTAGCACTTGTTGCTGATCACATCCACTGCGAATTTATCCCAATCCAAAAGCATAATTTTTATCGCAGAGAAGGCATGCACATATTTTACAACCAAAAAGGGCTATAGCCTATATTAAACTACAGTTGAAATGTTTGCTTATAAAATTTTACATTTTCATTTTTTTATCTATTTAAGACACGTATCTATTTTATATTCAACTAGGGCAGAACCCTGGTGGAATGACACTAAAGGTTACTTCAACTTGAAGTAATCAAAATACCATCTGTTTCCGGGTTGCCGGAGTCTGTAATTATTAACGAATTTTTTATTATCAGTGTGCAGAATTTCATTTGTACCCTCCAATAACCCACAGCCACTTATCCACCCCGAATAATTGCTTTTCTTGTTTAATTAAATACAATAAGGAAAGAGTACTTGGGTTTAAAAAACGTTTGAAATAGCATCTATATGATTTTTAAATGCATAGATATTACTCAAAAAAAGCTCAGATCTAAATAAGAGAAGCGCAGAAAATTTTAATTCATGGCATTTCAATTACATAGGTTACAATCTTTCACTTTTATCCGTGCCTTTTCGAATAACGTATTCGGCTTCGGGCACATCCCTATTCATCCCTACAGTTTTGAAAACCCAAGAACAACAAAACAAATACACTTACAAACACACAAATAAACTCAATTATATTTTAAGGAAGAAATGAAAGATTTAATAACAGGAGTTCTTTAGTGCTTTTACACCATCATCGTCCTGTCCCTACACAGCAAAATCTGGAACCTCAGAATAACTCTATAAGAGTTAATGTCAACACTTTAAAAGTGTCTCATGGGGTCCACTCCCAATAGAGTTATTTTAACACTTTTGAAAGTGTTGGCACATTGACTCTTTTAAAGTGTTAGCAATTGACACTATACAGAGTTAAAAATCTAACTATAAATTTACACTAATCAGTGTTAAATATTTTTTCTTTGTTAAAACTCCCTCTGTGTAATTTGTTAACTCCAATGTAGTGTTATATTTTTTTTAATATGGTGTTACAGTTTTTCTCAATTGCTAAAACACAATTTCTGAAACCTTGCTCCTTTTTCTGAAAACATTAAACACAAAACCTCATCTTTAAGCACTATTTGCAAAACCTCTGACTTCTCTTGCAAAATGAAACTTTCACCCCAAAACAGTTTTACCTGTGTTCAAAATCAAACACTGCTCTCAATTCATAAACAAAGTGATCAAAATGATATACACTATCAAACAGTGAGTAAACACTACACCAAAAAATAGAAAACACATGGTTCAAAACATATAGTTCTCAGGGAGTCAATTTTTAAATTTTTACAGTGTAACTCATTGTTTTGGACAAATTTGATACAATCAAGCAAATGATTATGTACAAATGTCTGCTGTTTGCATTTTCAATTTAATTTTCATCAAAATACATTATTCTGGTTTCTGTTGAATAGTCTTACACCTCAAAACATTTAGGAATTAGTTCATCGTGCATAGCATGAAATTGTTGACCATATGTGTCATAATCTGTTACTGTAAGCATGAAGCATGTTTTCTATGGGTTTTTTTTTTTTTTTGTAAATGTGAACTGAATCGATAAATTCCTGTCAAGTGAATCCTGAAATTTTGAGTAATTTTTTATTTATTTTTTATTTTTACTGTATTTTTTTTTTCAAAATCACAATTTGTGTATTTGTTTACAGAAAAAACGGTGAACATGTAAATTCATCCACAGTTTAGATAAAAAAATACTGACACATAATTGTGTACACTTGGTATATTGACAACATGGCAACATTTTGACTGTCTTGTTCATGAACAGTGACACACAGACTTGACATTTTGATGGAACTGACATTTTTACAAATTTACTTTTGAGAGATGAACTCAGACTTTTCACCCCTAGTTTTACATTTCTGTACCCTGCATTTCACAAACTTGTCCTTTGTTTCTGTGATACTGTAAAACAGTACAGTCAGTACTGTTAACAAAAGGAAAGCACAATGTTCAGAGCCATACAATTTTTTCATTGTACAGTATACAGCCTAAAATGCACTGTACTTCTGTATACAACAGTGAACTGGCTTATATTGGTTGTGTCACATCATTTGAAACAGGTTAAATCCATTTTGAGTGGTTGTGTTTATTAATCAATGACATGTGTGATGACATTTGTATTTGATTGTTGCTGCTTGTGTTTAGCAATATGCATAACATGTGCATTTGAGTGCAGATTGTGTTTTGAGAATGAGTGTGTGTTTCTAGTTTTGCTAAAAAGTCTAAGTGCGATCTGCAAATTGTGTTTTATGATGTGAAATGGTTTAAGGTATTGACAACAGACTGCACAATTAGATAAATGAGTTCAGGCAACTGAGAACTTTGTTCAGCCAATGGGTTTTAGTGTTTTAACAATTGAGAAAAACTGTAATATGGTAAATGTAAAGACAGCAACATATTAAGGTACTTTTGGGATAAAAAACTTTATTTTAAACAGTTTTTTAAATGTAACAATACAGCAGTATAACTTATCATTCTCATTTTAAAACTATTAATGATTTTTTTTAAATGTCATCTGATCAACATTTATTTATGACAGAAAAATTGTCCTCAATGTATCATGCATTTAAGTGTTCATTAAATTAACATATTAACATCCGAGACAACTAAAAAGCACATTCCCAATGTATAACAACAGTAAACACAGTTAATGGGATGCTTCAGTTCATACAAACAAGTTTGACTTCATTTCAATCCAAAATCCATGTTGGTCTTCACATATTAACAGCAGAATATGATCAACCAGTAGCTGTAAGGAGGTGATATGATCCTCGACGGTCAGACCTTCAGACTGGATATTGAACTTTTTCTGTTAATAAAACAAAAATAAAAGGGAAAAATCCAGTATTAAAAAACAGTACAAAATGCAAAAAAACTATTTATGTTTTGCACAAAATACTCACTTTGTTATAAAATTGCTCTTCGTCTGAAGAAAGTTTCATGTAGGCCTATTTCTGTGCTCCTCTAAAGTCCCCAAAGCAAATCTCCTGCACACATTAATGGATTTAAAAATATATATATTAAACTTAAACAGCATATAAAGTAAAAAAACAACAACAAAAAAACTCCCAAAAACATTATACGAGTATGAATTGCTCCATCTGAGGCTAAGACCTAAACTCAACTGCTGCATTCATATAATGACAATAACACATGACTCTTGATACTCTTGAATGTTAAACTTGATACTAACAGCAATATAAAACAACACCTCACAACTCTCAAATGTAATTGATCAAAATGTTATTTATTGAACATTTACTTACCATTTACAGTAAAAGAGATGACCTTCTGCTTGAACTGCATCATCCAAAAACATGGTTCAATGTGTGCTTTTAAAAGGGGGAGGTCTTCTCTATTTAACACCCTAAGAGTTAACAAACTCCACTAACAAAACACTGTAGGAGTTGATTTTTAAAAAAAGTGGTAACACTCTGTTTTGACACCAACTCTTTATTTTTATAGAGTTAAATAAAATCGTTTTAACTCAATCCAGTGTTAAATTAACTCCGAACTCTTAATATTTCCATTAACACCGTAATTTTAACTCTGCTAAATTTGCTGTGTAATATTAACTTAAAACATTACTATTTGTTACATGCCATATTTGTTTTCATGCTTTTAAAATGTTGCCATCATAACATTATTTATTTTTTTATTTAAGTTACAACTGCTGAATATGAAAGTGACGGCTATAAAAGTGTGACGGGTACACTGACAGGCACGTAAAAGGGTGACAGGTAGCGAGGCAGGCGCGTAAAATTATGACAGATAGTAATTGGCAGGCATAAAAGTGTGACAGGTAGCGAGGCAGGTACGTAAAAGTGTGTTGTAGGTAGGGAGGCAGGTGTGAGGAATCGACTGGCAGGCGCAAAAGATTTTACTTCTTTTGGAGTTTTCTTAACATAAATAGAACGTACCCTTTAGGTTCCGGTGTTGTCTCGAAGTCTGTTCTCCCTATGTTCCCCCTATTTTTCCCTTCAGTGTAGTGTTTTTATGGTGTTTTTATCACGTTATAGGTTTTATTATTTATATATTTAAAGTTTTAATGGCTACTATGTGTGCATTTCTGTAATGTATCTGTATTGTTCAAATAAGTCAATTATTTTTACAGTATGATATATGTATAATATTTATTTAATTATGTATGCAAACATTACATTTTTAAAACAACCAGTAAAGGAAAAAAAGAAAAAGACTAGTTACTACACTTTTACCACAATAAAACCATGGTTAATTTTCTGGGATCCAGAAATTGATAGCTGGGTAGTCACACTTACAACAATCAAAAGCATCGTTTTTTATGCTTTCACTTAATTTCCACCAAAACAATAAAATAAATAAATAAAAATAACCATTAGATAACGTTATGTAGCCTATACACTAGATTAGGTTATTTAAAAATAACCACCCTTCAACGTTATAGGAACGTTATTTTATAGTTTGCAAAAATAAAACCCAAAAAGAACGTTCCCGAACGTTGTTCTTTGGTTCCCAAAAGATAACCAAAAACTAACGTTAGGGGAACGTTCTGTGTTTGCTGGGATGTGTGTGATTATGTGTATATAATCTTTGACACAATTCAAACACAGTCTTCGCTGTTTATAGCGACGCCGCTGCGTGAGTTTGCCTCCTCCCATCTGTATAGACCCCTTCAAGGTTTGTAAACATTGAATGATTATCGGGTGCGCGCGCAGCACGGGGTCGAACTGTTCATACCATTTAGGCTTTATAATTTAATCTAACAGTGCTGAAAAATGATGACTTACCTCAAATGAAGTGAGCACTACAAACACAAGCCTCTTTGATCTTTGCATTGTCCCAGTCTGCACGTTAATTGCTTGCAGACGCAGATGTTGTATTTTTTTGTTTTTGAGATTCTGCATGAATCGCGAAAACTTAACGGAAGACCTCGTGCGATTTTCACAGCCCACGACGTAAGTAGGCATTTTTGACGATACCGAATAATACGCAACTCAATCAGCTGTAATGACTTTTCTGACCCCGACATGCGCAGTGGGAACAGCCTGTGACGTGAACCGTGAAGGGGACGTCCTCCCTTAACTCTAAAGGCTTCTAAAGTTCATGACAAACGTGCTTTGACTGCAATGAACTTTCCAGACTACGATGATAAAACGGCGTTTCTGGGCGAATGGGGACGTTTTCAAAAGACTGTATTTACACTTCTGTGCTTAAGTGTTATTCCTAATGGCTTCAACGGTTTATCGATGGTTTTTTTGGGCGATACACCCGCTCATTATTGCCTGATACCCGCGGATCTCAACATCACGGATGAATGGAGGCAAGCGTCTGTCGCTTCAGACGGGGATGCCGGAGATTCTCGAGTCAGTAAATGCTCAAGACACAGACTGGATATCATACAAAACTATTCGGACAGAGGATTGAATCCCTGGGTGGATGTGAATGTCTCCACTATTCCCAGAGAAAACTGCTTAGACGGGTGGGAGTATGACAGAAGCACGTACATCTCCACGATTGTTTCAGAGGTAACGTAGCCTACTGCATGTTTCTTGGGTTTCATAACTTAATGAGGTTGCGTCCTCATATAGCATAATTTTTAACATGTCAGCAACTCCTATACAGACAGCTACGATTGAAAAACTTTTTTACAGGAGTGAATATTGTAACGAAATAAAAACAATTAACATTTCATTAAACATAATTATGATAACAAAAGTATATTTGTATTGATGAATAATACAATATGGTTATATTAATGGCTGTGTGGATACTGTATTATAGACAGAACAAACAATGTACACACATAAGGCAGAATAGTGTTGGATTTTTTTGTTTAAATTATTTTTTGTTTCAATGAACCCCTTGGGGTAACACCATATCGGATTAAATAACGTATCATGTTAACAGTCCACCAAATCTTTTAATCGGAATTATTTTAATCAGAATGACCAAAAAGTGTACATGTAAACGTGTAATCTTTAAAATCCGCGCAAAATTACGCTTCACTGATGCAGAATAAACGCGAGGCACGTGATCATAGGCATATAGGCTACGGTGCTTTTCTACTATTCACGCGCAATTAAGTACCTGGTGACACAGTGTTAAGCAAAACCTAATGTCATATCAGTGAGTAATTCAAGTATAATCACATACTGTTTCTAACCCCGTTAATGCACCACACACAAATTAAGATGTGGGGTAATTCCTAAATCACATGAGGTATCCAGATAACCCTGCTGAAAAAAAACAATAAAACCATTACAGAAAATTTTAATGGTTTCCATTTAAATACTAATAGGAACCAATAGCTTTTACCACCCCCCCCCCCCCCCCAAAACAAACAAACAAACAATAAAACCTTTAGAATTTTCTGTAATGGTTTTATTGTTCAGGGAATACTAATATTGTGCGAGTAGGGTTTAAGTGTATATACACAACAAAAAAATCCAGTGTTAAATTAATTCTCTACAATTTTAACACTAGGCCAGAGATTCTTTGTCTCACAAAAGTGTAAAAAGGGGTCATATTATTATAGCTCAAAATACCCCACAGATAATTTATTATAGCATGTTAAAATTGCCACTTTGTACTGCAAAGTCACTGCTGTTAAATGTGCACTGCTGGTGTTTATATTTGCTGTGTAGATGCAAGCAAAAATGTGCCGATTTTGGGTGTGTCCTTTTAAAATGCAAATTAGCTGATGAAATGCAAGCACTGATGCAATTTTAGGTTTCAAACAGAGATGGTGAAAAATAAAGTTACAGATTGCATTACAGGAGCATTAACATTTTTAACGGTTTACTTACCATTCAATCTGCAGGACACGAAATGAGACTGAAATGTGTGAGTGTAATTACATCTCTACGGAGTTGGGTTAAAACTGGCATGATTAACTCTCTCAATTAACTTAAACTCTGAACAACAATTTACTCTAGATACGGTCAATTTACTCTGTAGGTGTTGAATTTAACTCAAAAATGTTTAGAACTGAAATTTTAACTCCAGTTTTTGCTGTGTATCATAAACCAACCCTGTCACACATTCTCATGAAATGCATATAAATGCATTGTTCTTACAGGTTTGTACTGGGATGAGTCATTCTTTTTATAACAGATGTAGTGATTTAGAAATGTGTGTTATTTGTTTTTGTTGTTTATGAAATCACAGTGGGATTTGGTGTGTTCAGATGACTGGAAAGCTCCACTGACCACATCAATCTTTTTCTTTGGAGTTTTGATGGGCTCTGTGATCTCTGGACAGTTGTCTGACAGGTTAGAAAACATACAACCTTTTGATTAATGATTTATTTAGAAGTCTAAAGATCCCTTTTGACACGTTTAAAAATCCTAGTAAGGCATTATTATAGACAGTATATGTATACAGAACAATGAAATGCATATTTTGTGTCCAGGGGCATTATTTACTTTATAAATTACTTGATACATTTATCAAAAGGGTCACTTTATTCTATAAACACTAAATAGTTTAAATACATTATCAGTATTTTTTAATAGTAAATATTAATTTATGTTTTGGTATCTCAGACTTGTAAAATGGCAGGCTGGGCAACTGTCCCTACAAATTAACAGTCTTTGTACTTTGTGTGATTTGTAGAAGAGGTTTTGAAAATATAACAATGTCAATGTAAAACAAATGCTGCATTTTGTTAAATCAACATAATTTGTTAAGTTAAAGTAACATAAAAAATATAAGTTAAACCATTTAAACTTGTTTTTATAACTTCTATCAACTTGCAAAACTTAAAATAGTAGGTTGAATTGATTTGCAAAACCTTTTAACTTTATGCTGCAAGTGCATTTCACAAATATCAGTATCTGTTGGGATAATTGAAAAACTTATGCCCAACAATCTGGATGTTTTTAAATTTCAAGGTGGTACAACCACAATCATGGGCCTTTTAAAAGATTAACAACAAGTATAAACAGTAAACATGATATCACATCACCCAGAGGACCCTAGGTGATCCTTATGGCTAAATGAAAAGATTTTAGATGTCTTTGATATATTGAGTACTTTAAAGTATTGGGTATGTATACTTTTCAAATGAAAATGAAAAACTAGGAAAATGCTAATTTTATAATATCATTGTCACCATGTGATCAATTAATCTTTTGGGACTTTGGAGTGTTTGCCCAGAAAAGAGCTGTCACTTAGAAGTATGAGAAGGAGGTGGAGGGTTGGTTTGCATTAAGTCACAGTTTTCAATGGTGGAACCATATAGGGAGGAAGAACGAGAGATGTAACGCAACACTAACTGAATTACGAATGAGAAAAATAGGCTTAAGCCATCAGGTGCCCAGGTTAGAAAAGGGGAAAGGTGATAAACGTGCAAAAGATAAAAGTATGTATGCAGCTATAACACTCGTCTCGTTGAGTATAATATGTATATAATGTAGAATGCTAGTATCTAATATTCAATTCAATGTTATTTATATAGCGCTTTTCACAATTGTTTAATTGTTTCAAAGCAGCTTTATATTAGTAAATGCAGGAGAAAACACAGAAAAATCAAAAGACAACATGCAGCAGAGTACAGCGGTTAAAATTAAACTAGCGAGCGTAGTAATATAGTGCCGTATAGAAGAGGGTGCTAAGTTAAGCCAATGTCAGCTGACTCCCTAGGGATTGAAAAATATCCTTGCTATGCAATTACAAATAGAATTTTATATATATATTTCTGTAACAGTAAATAGCCTACTACTAAGTTTGAGGGTCACTTCCACACTCTAAAAACAAACGGTGCTATATACTGTAGCACCAAAAGTGGTTCTTGGCTCGTAATCATAGAAGAACCGTTTTTAGTGCCATATAGCACCGGTGAAGCACCAGTGAAGCACCTGTTTAGAACCATATAGTGCTATGTAGAACCAAATGTGGTGCTTTAGTGGTGCATTTATACTTTATTGTTTTTTAGGAGAAGGCTTGATAGACTTTCATGAATCTGTTCAGAAGTTTGTAGGTACAGACATTTGTTGTGGGCATTATTTGCAGTTTATCCTAAGGCTTTTTTAACATTCATATTGTTATCAGATTTTTACCGTACCAACTGAAATTTTGAAGTATATTGGTGTAGACTCGGAATTAAGCCTTTTCCCCGTTATTATTTGATTCACGGGTCCGGACACCAATTGTCTTGCCAAGAAAAATCTTTATTATATATATGTCAGGAGAGAAACCAGTAAAGATGTTCTACTTATGACAGCCTATGCATTTCTTTTCCTTTCACCCCGTCATCCCTTAGTTTCTCTGGGGTGGTACAGTAAGGTTTGAGCTTTTATACATCACAAAGACTTCCTTGTAAGGTAGAAAAACATGTTGCTTAAGCATCTCAAATATAGAACATATATGTCATGCTAACACATGGCACAGTCCACTCCTATATTAAGAAACTACCCTTGGTGTATACTTTTGCTGTGCTTTGCAAACTGTACACATCTGACATGTCGTTATCAGAACGTATTACCCTCTTTCAATCCCCTGACATGTGATCCATTCTATCTATAGTCTCGTCACGCATTTAAACACATGCATTTAAACTCCATACACTCTAAAAAATGCTGGGTTGTTTTTAACCCAGGGCTGGGTCACTATTGGACAGAACACACTGCCGGGTTAAAATGACCCAACTGCTGGGTTATTTTAACCCAACTGTTGGGTTGTTTCAAGATGGTTGATTGACAATAACCCAGCAATTGGTTTAAAACAACCCAGCAGTTGGGTAATTTTAACCCGGCAGTGTAAACGAAAGGGAATGGAATTTACACACTAAGGGCCCTATCTTGCACCCAGCGCAATTGACTTTGTCAGTGACGCATGTATAATTTCGTATTTTGCACCGGCGCACAGCGGGTTTTTCCCTCCACAGACGCACGTCGGCAAACTAGGGAATGAACTTGCGCTCCCTGGGCGGTTCAGCGCAAAAAAGGAGGCGTGCTCCGGCGCAAACCATCTCTTATGCTATTTTGCAGTTTCAAAAAACAATTGCGCTACTAACCCAAAAAAAACTAGTCTAAAGTCAGTGGCGCGTTGCGCGTGGTTCATTATGCTATTTTAAGGGCGCATGCTTGACCATAATGTATAGCGTGCACAACGCGCATTGCTTATCTAATCTACACAGATGCAACAGTTATTTTTGCATATCATAAATTGTTATAATAAAAAATATAAGATAAGGGAAATCATTAAATCATAAATTGTTACAATAAAAATATTAATACATGAGATAAGGGAAATCATTGTGGTGAGCATTGTGGTAATAGTTTTTATTTATTTTGTGTGGCAGCGTTAAACAATTATCATGCAAATAACGATTAAAATATTTTCATAAGTTTGTTGTGTGGCTGTATTACGTTTATTTTATGTAAATAATAATTAAAATGTTTTCATAAGAAACCTTAATGTATATGAACTTGATTTGTAAGTGTACTTTGGGGTTGGACCTTGCTTGCGTTTCTTGTGTCCGATTTCAAAGCCCCCAAACCCTTTCAGCAGTGAGGGTGGACGCAGCGATGTCCTCCTGTGTGCCCTGCGTGCCCGATTTATGCTGGCGAGCTTGGGATCCCCCCGTCTCCTGACATCATTGTAGTGCTTGGCGCAGCTGATGAGACAATTGCGGCTATTTCCTCTCACGCCTGTTTAACCGACGCTGATTTGGGCGGGTTTCTCCCATCCACATACAAAACAACTTCTCTGTCTTTGACTGCTCTTACAAGAACGTCGGTCTCCTCGGCTGTGAACCGCTCCTGGCGTGCGCCTGCAAATCCGTCATAATAATAGCAACCCGCCATGGAACTTGCGCCCTTGCGTTTAAAGGGAATGTTGGATAGCGTTCTGATTGGTTTATTTGACGTTACGCCAAAACCACACCTATGAATAATAGGGATGCACCGATCCGATATTCTGGATCGGTATCGGGGCCGATCCGGCATTTTTTGCTGGATCGGATATCGGACTAACAGGACCAATCCAATTCCGATACTGCACGTTACCCATGGTTGTCACTCACAAGCGATTAAAACGTCAAAGTATTATAAAAGCACCATAAACGTTTTTATGCACTATAATCAAAGTCATCTTACACTTAATAGCTTCATGTGAAGGAACAAACGCACATTTAAAAATATTCATGTTCACAGAAACACTGTAACTTACTTGCAAACTGAGTTAATCCACTGATGAGAAGCGGACGGATAAAAACGCGTCATTCAACACAGGCACACACACAATAACACACACAATAACTGTAACGTTAGGCTTTATTAAAGATCTGATTTCATAAAGTCTCAGTAAGCTGTTGGATGGATGCAATTCACTATGTGCTGAGGATTCACAGGTGAAGCGGACGGATGAAACGCGTAATTCAACACACGAACCCTCAATAACTGTTTTAAAGATCTGATTTTATAAAGTCTCAGTAAGCTGTTGGATGGATGCAATTCACTATGTGCTGAGCACACGATGCATCAAATCTTTTTGTGTTTTAATAGTTATGAACTTAGCTTTCCATTGCGGAGCGAGGATTCCCATGCGAGTGTGAGGACGCTTCTAGAGCATCAATGCTGCACAGTATTGCGCAGAATGCGCACTCAATATGATTTAGGCGCATCAATTCTGCACCCGAAATGTGCATAAAAGGTCCGGTTAAGTGCATAATTCCGAAAATAACCATCTGCACACTAAAGCTTTTTTACTGTGACTTTTTGCGCAATTAAGGAAAATATATTTAGCATACTTATTTGATCAAACGTGCCTATTTTATTTTCTCCTAAACACTGCCATGGTTAATAATTACTAATGTTCTTGTAACTTGTAAATAATTTTAAATTATTGGTTTTTAATTTAAAAGTATAATTATATATAATATAATTATATTATGCTAGATTTAGACATTTATATAGTGTATGTCTGTGTATGTGTGTCTGTGTGTGTGTCTGTGTGTAATTTAAATTGCTCAAGAAAAATACAGTAGTATCGGATCGGCAGGTATCGGAATCGGCCGATACTCAGAATTCGGGTATCGGAATCGGATCGGAGATGGAAAAAGTGGTATCGGTGCATCCCTAATGAATAATGAACCTACTTCAGACCAACCCCTTATTGATTTGCGCCTGGCGCAATACTTCTTTCTCCCGCCGGGAAAATAGCAACAGCGCCCAAGATCCGCCCACAAAGTCACATGCACTTTGCGCTTCGCACTTGCGTTTCAGATCGTTAAAATAGGGCCCTAAATCTCTTTTCCAAAGGAAAAGAAAAAATATTCAACATTTAGTAGCTTTAATAAAATTTATAAAATTGTTCATTAACATAGACATTCGAGTCATTTCATAGTTTGAAATGGCAGTTCTGCCCTCTCCTGAATTCTTTTATTCTACATACATTCTTACTTTATCTTCCGGCTAATATGCTATAAACACATCTATTATTCTTTGACTTCACTTGACTGCAACATATGGCACTCGTGTAAATAGTTTTTTCTTTAAAATGACAAAAGGTTAGGGTTAGGTTAGGGTTAGGTTAGGGTTAGGGTTAGGGTTAAGGTCTTTACACACCGGGACGTTTTTCGGGCGCGTTTATCGTCGACGTTTAACGTCTCGTGACTCAATAACGAGCGCCAATGTGAGTGCGCACACCCACGCGAAAAGCGCGACGCGCAAAAGCGTCATTTTCAGAAAAACGCCTCGGACGCGTTTTTTTGGTTTTACGCGGCGCGTTAAAAGTTGGCCGACCAATGAGATTGGCGCTTTTGTTCACGTGCCTGGCGCTGCTGAAGTTCCAGTAAAACACGACTTGGTGGCGCTCAAGCACAAAATGGTCTTGCGGAGCACGTGGAACAGGTAAACACACAAAGAAGATGCATCGAGGCTGTGGAGGTTTATGAAGGTGTCGGAGTTCCTCACATCATCGACTGAATTTCGAAGGTAACATATATACATTAGAACATTACAATACATAGCTGTGTGGGCCATATGATTAGATTAAACTTTGTTGTCATTACACAAGCACAAGACAACGAAATGCAGAAGTGCAAAAGCAGTATAAAAAGTGCAGGGTATCAATAATAATTGCATAGGTGCAGGATTATGTAATACGATGTAAACACTTACTATGTATGGGTGGTACTATGAACATAAGAAATGTACAAATGGATATGTACATAATAAAACAGAACAGTAGTGAAATTAATATTTAAGTAGTGCATGAATGAATTTGTATTGTAGTCAGTTAATAGTGCAATGGCTTAAGTTATTGTGAATAGTTATTCTAATATTCAGTACACAGGGGTGCAAACGATGCAATTCAAGTAGTCCAGCAGTGCAAATGAACAGGGAGTATGAAATAGACAGTCCAGTAGTGTATTGAACAGACCAGTAGTGCAAATCTACATGTTAACTGTGCAAGTAATAAAAAATTATTATTGGTGCATTACATTACGATATGTAATACACTGACATTGAACAATTCATACCATGGCATGTTCCCTGTACACCGTGATATCACATGTTTTGTTGTTTGCACCATAGCCTAGTACAGGGCTATTCAATTAGTTTGTCATGGGGGCCAGTTCATAAAAAGTATCTTAAATGAGGGGCCGGAGATATAACAGTGATGATGACTACATTTTTCTACATTTAAACATATTCATGTTGTATTTTGAAACTGCACAACAACAAAATCAGTGCATTGTACAATAGGCTTTTTCTACAAACATGTATTTCAAAACTGCATTCAACAACATTAGTGCATTTTTAGATGTCAAAGTAGGCTTTATCTACATCCAGACATGTTCATATGTTGTATTTTAAAACTGCATAACAACATAACTGCATTGTAAGATGCCCAAGTAAGCTTTATTCTACATTTAAATAGGTAAATAAGATCCATATCACACTTATTGAGAATTTAACTCATTTAGTCACTTCAGTGCACATAACAAAAAAGTTTATATGGAACAAAATTGTTTTATGCTGTTTTTTTGTCAAAAGATAATTATAACAGTAGCCCTATTTAAACTACAACAGCCATCTTAATAATTGGAAAACAGAAGGCTACCTTCTAATAAACAGAATATGTTTTTATATTTCGCAAGAGCAGTAAAATCAGGTGTATGTTTGTCAGCATGATACACATACAGTGGTGCAGGTGCTGGCTGTGAGCGATGGGCGATTAACTGTTACTCGTTTTAATTGCATTCTTGTGTGAGAACGATGACTCGCATAATATTTGAGCCTTTGTCTGCTTTGAATTTTGGAGAAACTGCAGGATCTTTTTGTCTAGTTCACAAAATCGTTTCAACGAGTTTCCTTTATCTAACGTTAATGTCATTGTGGATAAGCATAAACATATCAGACAACAATTATCGGAAAAGGTGTTTTAAGATGAAAATACAACAAATAAAGTTAAAACAACCATAGAGTCCGGTCTCTTAACTCACCACTGTCAGCTATCGCGTCTTGACACGCGGGCGCGAGCGGGGGAGGCGATCGCTTTGAACTTGTGGACCAAAGCGCGATATAATCACGTGACACAGCTGCTCGCACCAGTCACGTGACTCGCGCTCTGCAGCTCATGCTGCATGAAACAGACGCACGCGCATCAACTCGTAACTGTATGGCCCGTTGTCTAACTTACTAAATTTATTTTAGAGATGTCTTTTTTACAGACTACATAAAGGGCCGGATCAAATTACCTTGGGGGCCGGGTTTGGCCCGCGGGCCGCCAATTGAATAGCCCTGGCCTAGTATTTCATTGTGTGTAACTGGAACCTGTTGTACACAAACGTGGACAATTACACTGCTTCATGTTCAAAGAAAAATATTTGGTTATTATATTCATTGCTTCTTCCTAACCCCAAATAGCTTGGAGAAATCTAAAATGCAAGCCAAACCAAAGGTGGGGTTTTAGGAGGTTAATTTGTGTTCTGTGTTTAGGTAACAACTGCTGCATTTCTTCAGCCAGATAAAATACCATGAATCTAAATTACATTTGTAATCAAATATTGACCTCATGGATATCGTGGCATGGCCCTCAGTGTGAAAGATTGTTTCTGATGAAAACTAAATTTATCTTTACAGTGTTCACAGCAATATTTCTGCTAAAATGATGTGAGGAAAAGTGAGGAGGCCCCAGCAAGCACGTCTTCTGGATCATCCAGCACCAGCCGTGACAAGGTCCAATCTTAACAAAAGAAAACAGTCCGAGACGAACCTCTGGAGATGTACCTCTTATCATAAGATGCTAAAGGGAAAAAATTGAAAGCGAAGCACAGAAGAGAGAAAGAGGAGCACAGAAGTAGCGCTCTGCCAGTTTTGGGTCACACCTATAGATGTTTATTATATACCATTTTATTTAGTTATTTTTTTAATGTTTATACATTCAAGAAATACAGTTGAACATGTACATTTCATAGATATGTTTATTTGCACTACAGTTCACTTAGACTTCTATCATTGTGACTTATTTGCTCTACAGCTCTGCCAGTTCTTGTTCACACAAATTAATGTTTATTATATACCATTTAACTTATGTATTTTAAGTGTTTATACATTTAAGAAATACATTTGAAAATGTCTAATTTCTAAATGTTGATTTGCACTACCGTTCAGTTGCACTACAGTCATTGTGACTTTTCTGGAGTGGACCAACATTTCTGAATCCTGTTTTATTTGATTTTACTGTCATGTCTCTGATTGTTAATGCAAACTGCAGTTCATTCTCAAAAATAAATGTTTGATTTAAAAAACTAATTGTAAATAACGTGACATTCTGGCACTATGCATATATTTGTACATCAGTATTGTTGACCTTTTATTGTAATAACTACATACCTAATTATTGAATCATTATATTTATAGGCAACACTTACCAATTTGCAGGAGTATTAAAATCTTTGGGCACAACAAAAATGGTGGTTCCTTGTTCTACACACCCACCCTCTATAAAACGAGTATATTGTTTAAAATTAGAACTTAAATCTTTAGCCAAATCCAAATCACAAAATACAATACATTTGGCAGGAAATAAGAGAAAATTGTTAACAGAGAAAGTGCTTGTTAAAGATTTGTTAAAAGTACACACATCGGATCACCCATTACCTTATATTTTGTGAAAGAGTTTTAATTTTGATATAACGTGTTATATCAAAAATAGTTAATTTTATCTGGAGATGCTGATATATTAACTAATGATAAAAGAATCGAATCAAATAGATTTCATTTAAAAATGTATTCAAGTTCACGGAGATATTGTTTGTACAAAGATTATATATTCAAGAGCCATGTTTGTTTGTTTGCCCGTTAACCAAAAATCGTATATTTATGAATGGTGACTACACGCGAGTGGCTCTCTTCTTCTGTGTGACAAGTGAGTGTCAGAACAGACGCATAACGTCTCGCAGCGCCGCCCCGTGTACCGGCATATATCTGTTTTGTATTAGGCGCCATCTAGTGTCCAGGGAGTGAAATTGCACCTCACTCGGCTCAGCGCCAGTAAAAATCGTTTGGGTGTGAAAGCAGAAAAACGTGACGTTAAACGTCGACGATAAACGCGCACGAAAAACGTCCCGGTGTGTAAAGACCTTTAGGCATCCCTGGATCCCACAAATTTCTATAAATAGTTTATTGTGTCTGTGGCACGACTTTCTTTTTTCGTGTCATGTTATGTATTGTTTTCTCATTGTTTTTTCCTATTTTCTTACCCTTGTCGCTTGGGGTTAGAATCACTTTCTGTTACATTTTTACAGTGCTTTAAGTGGCCCAAAAGAGGCACCAGTACTCAAAAAAGAATTGCTGACTCGACTTTTATATTGAATGGGTTTAATATCCCTAAGGGGACCTTGTAAAAAATAATAAATCCTTTTATAAGTTTGTGGATTTGCTTGAGCTAGAAATAGTTACTGAACATAAATAAAATATATGTTTTCCATTTTGCTGGTGGTAAAAACCTGTGCGCGTCGTTCAAATTCATTGATATTTTGTTCACTTGTAGTTTAGCAATTAAACTAAATGTATATTACAATTTTTAATAATGTTTTTACTCTGCACATCGCCTGAGGAAATCCGAAGTTGCGTCAAGGGAAACCAGACTGACAACCGCGACAGCGGAGATTATCACGTACCTACAAAAGGGTATCGGAAAAAGATGACCTGCAACGATATCATTCTGGCTTGGTGGAATGTCAGCCAGCGAGTCCTCTGATTTTGGCCTTGTTCTTTTACTACTCAGAGTCTAAAACCAGAAGGGCATATTAAGTGTTCATTGTATTTTAATTTTAACCGAGCAGCTATGGTTCCGCGTTTCACATACAAACACACACCTCTCCAGACCACGTTGTTAACACTGACAGCAGCAAAAGCGACGCATGCGCTTTTAACTTGTAAAACTCAAGGGTGTATGGGTAATGTAGTCTCTGCTCTCTGTGGGACGAATTAGGAAGCGTGCATTGTTAAGGGCGCTCTGAAAAGCGGCAGTGCAGCCAAAGGATTAAATTAATGTGCAAATGAGCGTTCCGGTACACTAAAAGCACGTTGGGCGCACGGAGAGGTGTGGGTACGCTCAAGAGCTATATTTGGTAGTGCCGGTACTGAGTACCGGTGCGTACCGGCCCACTTAAAGCACTGCATTTTTAGACATCCTAACCCAAATCCAGGCAAGAATAGTTTTAAAAGCGGAAGAAAACATGTAGAAACCAATATATAAAAGTATAACCTATCCCAAACCTCAAATCTAACCCCAAGCAGCAATGGTTTAAAAATAGAAAAAAATTGAACTACATAAAATTATATGAAGTCGTGCCACAGACACAAAAAAATGTTTGTGCTCAAGGCACGAAAAAAGCTGAATTTCGTCCCATGGACACAAATAAATTAATCAATTTTTTTTGTGACTATAACACGACTTGCTATGAAACGACATCACTGAAGCTCATCTTAAGTGTGTTGACATAGGCAGAACAGAGTTTCTACATTACTTTACTATTGTTTTGCATATAATAGTTTTCTAGAACTTTATATTTAGATAAAAAAGTTGTTAAATTAAAGCTGTTAAATTTGATTCTGTGGCATATAACTAAAATATTTAGTTTTGTTTTATTGACATTCACTTTTTGTGTTACTTTCACAAAACTTGATTATTTTATTGATTTGTAGTTATTTGTCTGCTGTATGAGTTGGATTCATTATATTAAGTTAAAAAAAATTGAGTCATTAAATAATTTTCCTGAATTTTTTGGGTTTCGGTGCAGTACTATTCATACAGTTAGAAAAAGACTGAACAAATATGGCATTTGATATCACATCATTTAGTTTATTTAAAGGTGCAATACGTTTTAGGAGGATCTATTGACAGAAATGCAATATTATATACAACAATGTTTTCAGTGAACTATGTTTTCAGTGGTATATAAAGACCTTACACAATGAACTGTAATGTTTTTATTACCTTTCTATCTACATAAACCAAGGCTTAAACCAAGATGGGGCTAAGCATCTACATAATGGACCTTTAATTTACACGTAATTTGTTTAATGAACCTTTTCTTTTTGCTGATTTGTTTTAATGCCAGAGAAAGATTTCAGACATAAAAAACAACATGCTCTGTTGCTTTCAATGCTTTATTGAACTATTATGTGTTACGCTATATAATTAAAAATGACTATACAAACTCAATTGCTGTGACTGTAGGTAAGAAATCACTAATACAGGAAAAGGGTTGAGATACAGTATACAGTGGATATAAAACTTGGCAAAAACGGCAGATTTTGTGATGTAAAACAGCAATAAAACCAAAATAAATTGTTTGTTGTGACATAACAACCTTGAAGTGGAAATTAATAAAAATCATTGTACAGTGTACAATAACCTGGTTACATAGGTGTGCATACCCTTTGATAATTGGGAATGTGGCAGTTTTCTGAATAAACCAATCACCTTTAAACTCATGTCAAATTCTAATCTGTATATACCTGCCATGAATTAAAGAGACGGATTAATCCCAAGTAAAGTACAGCTGTTCCAATAGGATTTTTTCTGACACCATCTTGGTAACATCCATATGGAAAAGCCATGGGCTGCAAAGAGCTTACAAGCTAGAGGTAGGGATCATGGTTTAAAAATATAAAATTGAAAAGTATTACAAAAACATCCAGGGAACACTGTAAAGACAAAGTGGAAAAAACGTGGCACAACATTGACATTACTAAAAACAGGCCACCGCCCTACAATTGATAAAAAGACAAGAAGAAAACTGGTAAGGGAGGCTTTCAAAAGGCCTTCGGCACCATTAAAAGAATTGCAGCAATTTCTGTCAAATACTAGTTACTCTCTACATCTACCAAAATTCTTCATGTCTGTGCTATGGGGGAGGATGGCCTTTAAAAAAAACATCCAAGCCTGGCTAAATCTACTGTACCAAAACCATGTGTAAAAATGTGTTACAGTCTGATGAGACCCAATTTGAATTATTTGGCCATCATGGAAACAGATATGTTTGCGCCAAAAATACAGCATCACCAAAAAAACATCATCCCCACAGTAAAGCATGGAGGTGGCAGCATCATGTTTTGGGGGCTGGTTTTCTTTAGCTGGGCCTGGGGGGCATTAATCAGGATGGAGGGAAAGAAGAATAGCTCCAAATACCTGTCATGGCATAATGGTTAAAGAGTCTGGCTTGTAAACCAAGAATTGCTGGTTTAAGTCCCAACAGGTTGCAACTGAGCAAGGCACCTGTCCCCCATTCCTCCAGGGGTTGCAGTGATAGCTTCCATTGCCCCATGTGTGTAAGTGTGTTCAATACTGACTGGATGGGTTAAATGCAAATCTCACATTCCAAGTATATGGGTTACCATACATTGGTCATTACATCATTTACACTTCAGTCAGTTTTGTCCCAAAAACCTTAAGGCATGGGTCTCCAACGTTGTTCCTGGAGGGCACCTGTCCTACATATTTTAGGACCAACCCTTCTCCAACACACCTGCCTCTAATTCCTAGGTAGCCATGAACAACTTGATAAGCAGGTTCAGGTGTGTTGGAACTAAAATCTACAGGAGAGATGCCCTCCAGGACCCATGCCTTAAGGTGCCATGCCAAAATGCTGAGGATGAAGAGAAATGTCACCTTTCAGCATGACAACGACCTAAATAAAGCACAACCACCTTTGGCTCCACCAAAACAAGACAAAAGTTTTGGAATGGCCCAGCCAGAGTCTAGATCTGTGGTGTGACCTGAAGATGGCTGTGCACATCTGAAGACCAATTTAATTGAGAAAGTCATGATATGCACAAATGATCGACTCTTTCCCACAAAGGTTGCATGCTGCTAAAGGTTCTGCAAATAAGTATGAGTTTAGGGGTTTTCACGTTTCTCCACTTTAATTGACAAGTTGCAATTTCACAATAAAGGTAGAAAAGGTTTAAACATGATTATTTTTGGTTTCCTTTCATTTATACATCATAAAAACCTCCCATTAAAGCATGTGTAGACTTTATATCTGCTGTACATCATCAAGTTTATTTAAAAAAAATATTTTTATTCTTGGTTTTCAGGTTTGGCAGGAAAATTGTGTTCTTTGTTACCATGGGGATTCAGACAGCATTTACCCTAATTCAAGTCTTCTCTCCATCTTGGTTGATCTTCTGTTTGTTGTTTTTCATCGTTGGAATGGGACAAATTTCTAACTATGTGTCAGCATTCGTTTTAGGTAGTGTACATGCTTTTGATATAATGTCATTTAATGTGTATGTGTTATATTAGCATTTAATGTACTTACAACTGATCTTTAAATTATTGTGTTAGGTTTTAAGTAAAACAATGCTTGAGATTAAATACAATTCTTTTAGAATATATTATACAAGTACATTTAACAATTGGCATGAGTTTACATAAAAAAAACTTCTATAATACATATTACACATTTTAAAACTTCTGAATGCTGAAAGAATAGTTTACCCAAAAATAAATCATCATTTATTGACCCTTACACAATCTCAGTAGACTTCTCTTTGACTAAACAAAGATTTATAGAAATAAATCCTATTGCTTCAGGCTCATACAATGCAATTAGCAGGACCTACATTTTGAAATCTCAAAAATGCACATACAGGCATCCTAAAAGTGCGACAAATGCAAGAAAAAGTTTTTTAAACCTATTAATATTTCAAGCATAAAGCACCAGCCAAAATATGGGAGCATGTTGGTAACATTAAAACTAATTTGATGTGAAGGTGTGTAAATGGTTAGAGAACTTTTTTTTTGGGTGAACATTTCCTTAAAGTTTATTACTTTTTTACAGTTTGTTTTTCCTACAGGAATGGAGATATTGAGTGGATCAGTTCGGGACATCTTCTCCACTCTAGGTGTGTGCGTTTTCTTCTCAGTTGGGTATATGATACTCCCATTGACCGCATACTTCCTACGAGACTGGAGAATGCTACTTATTGTTCTTACAATTCCTGGTTTCTTCTACATACCCCTTTGGTGGTAGGTGTAAGCTATGCACCACTGGTAACTATTTATTAATTTACTTTTTAATGTGATTCCAGCATCTATAGGTATATTCATGGTGTGAACCGTTTAATCTGTACACAAGTTGATCTTTTCCAAGTTGGGGGAGGACAATTTGACATCTTCAAATTACCTAACCTGCATGTCTTTGGACAATAGGAGGACACCAGAGGAGTAAACCCACACTGACTGTAACATTAATCCACTGAGGCGAATTCACTGAACCCAAGTACAGCCTTCATTAAACAAAGCATAAACAAACAAACAATGAAAAAAAGAACATGCATGAGTCTTAAATGAGGCAAAAATGAAAAAGCCTCTCATTTCAGCCTTGCTGGTGACGTCCTCGGCATCCTCTGCCTCGCTGCCAGCATTCTTTGCTTTGCTGCTGGCATCCTCAGACTCATTCCTTTTCATCCTTCCCAAAAAATATTTAAGAGGTTGACCATGACGTGAGAGGGATCTGATGTGGAGGCCATCTTGGCTCTGGGCTTATGCAGTGGCCCTTTTACTGATGAGCTCTGGCATGGCGGACATGAAATGAAGAGGCTCTGGCTTGGAAGGCATTACATGAGCAGGATCTGGCTTGGCAGGCATGGCGTGAGCAGGCTCTGGCTTGCAGGGGCCATGACTGTGGGCCCTGAGGTGGTGGCAATTGTGGAACTGTGGGGCTCCTCATCCGCAGCTCCCACAGTGAAAGAGGAACCACTTAATAACAGAGCCAAATCAATGTTTTCCATTAAGGTTCCCACCTCTCGACCTCCAGGCATCAGCTGGCGCAGAACGTCATTCTGTCCCCAGCAGAAAGCTTCTTTGAGGGCTATATCTCTAAAGCCCAATAATTCACAAAGTTCACAAAATTCCTCAACATAATCTTCAATGGGGCGATTGCCCTGTCGTAAATTTAGCAAAGACACTGCTGGGTTCATTTTTAGTCTAGCTTTCTTGCTTAACCATAACTCCACTGAGAGGCGAGTTTACAACACCAAAGTGCAGCATTTATTAAACAAATCATAAACAAATAAACAATGAAACAAGAACATAGACATGGCATGGAACTTACCAAACAGTAGAACATCAAAACAACATTGCAACATTAAAGCTGCTCTTGTATGGCTCAGTGAGTAGAACATTGCATTAACAGCACAAAAAGTAATGGGTTCAAACCCAGGGAACACACATGCTAATGTATATACTTTGTAATGCACTGTAAGTCGCTTTGGATTTGGGCCTGTCTGAGTATTTCACAATCTGCTCAGTTACTGGGATTTTCACGCAAAACCATTTCTAGGGTTTACAAAGAATGGTGTGAAAAGGGAAAAACATCCAGTATGCAACAGTCCTGTGAGCGAAAATGCCTTGTTGATGCTAGATGTCAAAGAGAATGAGCCGACTGATTTAAGCTGATAGAAGAGCAACTTTGACTGAAATAACCACTCGTTACAACTGAGGTATGCAGCAAAGCATTTCTGAAGCCACAACACGCACAACCTTGAGGCGGATGGGCTACAACAGCAGAAGACCCCACCAGGTCCCACTCATCTCCACTACAAATAGGAAAAAGAGGCTACAGTTTACACAAGCTCATCAAAGTTAGACTGTTGAAGACTTGAAAAATGTTGCCTGGTCTGATGAGTCTTGATTTCTGTTGACACATTCAGATGGTAGAGTCAGAATTTGGCGTAAACAGAATGAGAACATGGATCCATCATGCCTTGTTACCACTGTGCAGGCTGGTGGTGTAGTGGTGTGGGGATGTTTTCTTGGCACACTTTAGGCCTGTTAGTGCCAATTGGGCATCGTTTAAATGCCACGGCCTACCTGAGCATTGTTTCTGACCATGTCCATCCCTTTATGACCACCATGTACACATCCTCTGATGGCTACTTCCAGCAGGATAATGCACTATGTCACAAAGCTTGAATCATTTTAAATTGGTTCCTTGAATATGAAAATGAGTTCACTGTACTAAAATGGCCCCAACAGTCACCAGATCTCAACCCAATAGAGCATCTTTGGGATGTAGGGGAACGGGAGCTTCGTGTCCTGGATGTGCATCCCACAAATCTCCATCAACTACAAGATGCTATCCTATCAATATGGGTCAACATTTTTAAAGAATGCTTTCAGCACCTTGTTGAATCAATGCCACGTTAAATTAAGGCAGTTCTGAAGGCGAAAGGGGGTCAAACACAGTATTAGTATGGTGTTCCTAATAATCCTTTAGGTGAGTGTATAAAAGGTACATGTTGTTTGCAGTTGAAGGCAACTTGATTTAATTATTTGCAGTGCTTCCTCGTCGTGTTCACTGTATTTACTGCTAATCTTCTTTTCATCTTAACAATAGTAACAATGACTTCTCTAATTAATCAGGTGATAGTTATCAACAATATTAATTTGAATCTTTACAGGTTTATTCCAGAGTCTCCGCGGTGGTTGCTGTCTCAAGGGAGGGTTAAAGAGGCTGAGGCCATTCTGAGAAAGGCTGCTAAGATGAATGGAGTTCAGGCTCCTGATGTCATTTTCCCCCGGCTCCAGGTGAGATCCATATGAGACCAGGCTGTGCTTTATAAATGACATACTGAAATGTGCAGCTATTAGTGCAATACAATGACATGTGAGGTTGCAAAGATAAAGCTTTGGTTAATTGGATCGCAAATGGAAAAAGAGAAACATTCCTGTTTACACAGGGCCTCATTTATAAAGCATGTGTATGCACAAAACGGGGCCAGTTCCCACGCAAAGGTTGTGATTTATAAAAAGCAAACTTGACAGGAGAATGTGCACACCTGTAAGCAAACTTTGAGCCGTGCGTACGCACATTCTGGAGAAGTGGAATTGGTGACACAGATGTTGAGATTGTGAATTTAAATGAGATGAAAGTAATGAAGAAAGTAAATGTCAGATGAAGGAATATAAGTATTGATGCCATACACACAAATTTAATTTCACTCCATATCATTCACAGTGGCATATTTAGCAAATTTGGGGCCCAAGGCGAAGGTATGTATGGGGCCCCCATCTGATCTTTAAAAGAGAACACATTTTTTTACTCAAAAATGAAGATGAAAGCAGAGAACACACAAAATGTAGTACTACACAAACTAATAGTCACAATGGAACCCAGTAGAGAATAAGTCAATGGGGCAAAAACAGCCACGGACAGTAAATGAGGGAGAAAAAATTTAAATCTGATGCTGAACAAGAACTAAAAATGAATCAAAGCCAATGTTTTTACTAATCTTATCAGTTTTGAGTGAGTTTGCAATTAAAGAGTAAAAATCTTGGATTTTTTTCTTAAACATTTAGCGGTTTTAATCAGGACTGAGGTTGATTAACAGATTTGTGCAAACAAGTTTGAAACTAAACATTTATCTGATTTTTTACAGCAGTTTAATTTAGTGGATGTTTTCATTACAAACATAACAAAAGGGATGTGAATTTGCCCACAGTGTATTGTTGAGTTTTTGAAATGTTTTTAAAGCATTTTCCCAAAATATGTGTAAAAATAAGATTTGTCAAAATAAATCATTCAATTAGCTGAAACACAGAGAAAGTTGTGGCCAAATCAACAGCACCCCATAGTGGAATACATAACCAACATAACATAAGGGTTAAATTAGTTTTTTTCTGTTGTAATGTTTTTTCTGTTGTAATTACTTCACCACAAAATAATTTTTATCAATGTAGGGCTAGGGCTATTATTAGCAGAACTCGGCGGTTGACTCACCAAAGCCCCATCAACGCTCTTTTCTTTTGAGCCGCTAGGGTTAGATCGTTTCATTTTCACGTTTATATTTGTCTTGATTCGTCTCTGTTTGTGTACTTTCCCAGTCCTCCTGGCACTCTGTGTTTATCTTTCACGTCGCGCAGTGCGCACCGTTACAGACTAGTCCATTTCATTGTGAAAGAAGGGGATGTATGCATGTAGTGACAGATAAACATGACCTGGACATTTTAACTACTTCAAAGTTTCAACATATTTCTTAAGAATATTAATACAATTTACCATGCTTTTGCAGTGTTCATGGTGATAAGGGTTTTATTTATTTATTGAGGTTGGTTGGGGGCCCCCCTTTTATGACCGCTGGGGGCCCCAAGCAGCCGCCTACCTATGCCTCTATGTTAAGACCGCTTATGTTAGGACCAAGTTAGATCCACGTTATGAAGATTAAATCCAGCAGTGTTATTTGCACTTGTACAGAGTGATAACTGTTTCACTTTTTGTAAAATCCTAAATCAAAAATAAGTTCTAATATTTAATCAGTGCTGTCTCACCGTCACATTGTCCACTACGGGAGTGCAGGAGGAGAAGATGGCCCGATTGCATCGAATACCCTATCATTAAATAACTACAGAACTACTGGCATGAGCCGCAGAGCCAAATCAGAGCAAAGCTCAATATTATTATTCATGACCCTTCCAAATAGTGCAAAAATAGACCATTTCATTAAAAGGACAAATCCTAGGGTTGTAAATGGAGATGTAAAAACGTTTCTGGATCATTTTTGCTCCTAAAAAAGTAACATACCCATATGTTAGAGAGGTGTTTTTGTTCCTATCACTTTCCATATTGGCATGCTTAATGTTTTCTTAGCTGTGGACATCCCATTGTCTTTTGCCTACCCTTGTGGATGGTGTTTTTTAAATTTCCATCGCTGTGTACTAAAAGATGTTTATTGTTTTACATGAACTCCAGTCAATGGAAAATACTGGAAAAATGCAGACCTTCAATCTCTTTGTCCTGGTGAAGTCCACCAATATCCGCTGCATTACTTTCCTGTTGTCCCTGGTCTGGTAAGAATTCTTTTGATGTGCTCTTATTAAAAACATACATTAATGCATTATTTACTTCCCCTTCTTTGTACCATTACTTAAAGGGATAGTTCACCCAAAAGTAAAAATTCTGTAATTATTTTCTGACTCTCATGTTGTCACAAACCTGTATAAATGTATTTGTTCTGATAAACACGAGGAAAGAAATTTTGAGGAATGTTTGTAATCAAAACATTCATTAGCCCCATTCACTTCCATAGTATTCTTTTTTCCTACTATTAAAGTGAATATTTCTTTAAATATCTTCATTCGTGTTCATCAGAACAGAGACATTCAGGACTTTCTAACATAATGTGTTTAGAAATTAGTTCTATAAAATTACTTTACACAGACTTTAACATCTATGCATATGAATGACAAGTTCATAGGTAAAATCATAACAATTCTTGAATAGCAGTTGTAAGATCTCCCAGGAAATAAGTTGGCTCTCTGGCTGTTTATGTACTCTGAAGTCATGACTTTAAATACACTTACCAAGTTTCATGTCAACACACAAAAGTTTCATTGGTGAAAATACAGCTTTATGTCCATTTCTGGGTGATCACAGTTTCATTTGTTGATGGAGATACACAAACAACTTAATCAATCAACACAAATTCCACATCTTTGTGTCTTGAGTGTCTCTAGATGCAAGTTCATGCAAATCATACAAAAACAGTTGAAAGAGTTCTAAAGCAGTTTTTAAATATAATTAACAGGAAATTATGTTAATCAAATACTGCATTTTACAACAAAATTCTAAATGGATGACGCCCAAAATGGACGACAGAGAAACACTGGGTATTGAATCCAATGATATCAAAATAGAATGTTTGGAATGGCAAACAAGAACTCTAAAATTAAAGATATGAACATAGGACAGATACAGTACACAGCCATTAGTACTATTAACTTGTACGCCACTTAGTACATCACTTCCCTTCTGGGGACTATTTAGCTCGCGGGAAATCACCCCAGTACTCGTTCTGGTAAATTAGTCCCAGAACTGTTATAGTCTTCATAAAACTTTAAGTAGCATTAAGTCACATACACACAAGAGTTATATCGCTGAGCTTCTTTGACTAGCATGCATTGAATACTCACCAATGGCGCTTTTCCATTGCATAGTACCCCACGGTTTGGTTTGGTTTAGTTTGGGTCGGGTCAGCTTACTTTTGTAAGCTTTTCCACTGGGCGCAGTACATAACCCATACATTTATTCGTACCACCTCGGTTGGGGTTCCAAGCGACCCGAGCTGATACCGAACGTGATGCGAAAACACTGTAGATCACTGATTGGTCTGAGAGAATCGTCACGTCATCGCTATAATGTAAAAGATTAGCTTTACCTCAATGCTAGTTTGCGCCGTCTCGAGCAAACATGTTGTCATCTGCTCTGCTATAAGTTCCCAAACTCCCATTTAGCGATGAAAAACGTCTACAGGTTGAGAATCAGTGACACCATAAAAGTTTTTTCCAGACATGCAGTTTGTGGCGGAACATTTTGCGACGAGCACGTCAGCATTATATATGCTTAAATGCAACCTAAATGAGGCTCCGCGGAGCGCCGTCGGCTGACGCCGCGGGTGTTTGTACAGAAACTGTCATGTGAGACAGAGGTAGTGATA
Organism: Misgurnus anguillicaudatus; assembly: GCF_027580225.2. Classification (NCBI taxonomy): domain Eukaryota; kingdom Metazoa; phylum Chordata; class Actinopteri; order Cypriniformes; family Cobitidae; genus Misgurnus; species Misgurnus anguillicaudatus. Next base: position 1,881,578 of record NC_073345.2, on the reverse strand, counting down.
AACGCGATGTGCAGTATCTGGTTGTGGTGGTCAATTTTAATTTTGTGGCGGACTGAGAAATAAATAACTGTATGGGAAAATACAACGACGCTCTCACTTGTATGATGTCACAGCAGGCAGCGCAAATATAACGACACGCCTATAATCCCTCCCACTGCGAAGTGATACTAAACTCGATGGAAAAGCTAAACACGCCAAAGTGAGGTGAGCTGACCCGACCCAAACTAAACTAAACCGTGGGGTACTATGCAATGGAAAAGCGCCACAAGTTGACAACATGCAATACAGCCTGGGTCATACCAACTACACAAACTGCATGGGGGTGTACTGGACAGAACAGAACCATTCACTGACAACTCTAGCTGGTTTCCATGTGTTTTTCATCTCATACCCCCTTAAGGGATGGAAGTGGAGCTGCTGTTCTATTATACCAGGTATAGAAGGTAGCAGAACATTTTGCTGGCCAATACAGTGGAACTTAAGGATCTGGGCTGGATAGTATATGAGACCAGTGACAGGAGTGTTATGGAGAGTTAATAGAGCTAGGTAAGGGTCAGTTCCAGACTGAGCAGCATAGTTTTCACAGTCTTTATGGCCGTCTCTGCTGTCATGAGCAAATCGAGCCATTTCAGCACTGGCAAAGGGTACATGATCTGTGATCAGGGTCTCAGGCACACCGTGTATTGCAAACATGCCTTAAATTGTGCTATTAGTGAGCCTGATGTTTTGTCTGACAGCTGTAGGACGTCTGGGTATTTAAAGATATAGTCCACAATCAGAAGAAATGAATGTCCTTGAAAGTCCAAAATGTCAGCAACTATTTTCTGCCAGAGTCCCTTTGGAACTGGATGTGAGATAAGTGGCTCCTTTTGATTTTCAGGAGGACTCTCTTGACAACAACTACTGGCTTCCACTATGTTACATACGGCTTCAGTGAGTCCTGGCCAGTAGAAGCATGATCTGGCATGTGATAGAGACCACTGTATACCCTGGTGTGCCACATGAATTTGTTTTAGCAATTCTGGTCATTGTTCACGAGCGATGATAATGCGATCATCTTTCATGAGTAGCTCATCATCTAAGCTAATAGTGTGTCTGTCTGGCCAGTAAGCTTAAGCAGCCAGTGGGATATTTTTCTTTCTGTCTGGCCATCTTTGCTCATTTAGCTGCCATATGTTACCTCTGAGCGATACTCCATTCACTGCGTAGATGACTTTCTCTTCACTTAGGTCTAGACTCTCTGTTGCATCAGACTGAATGTACACTCTGGACAGTGTGTCTGCGATAAGCATCTGATTGCCATGAGTGTAAACTATGGGAATGTCATGCCTTTGTGCTGGAGCAGCATTCTTTGAAGGCGTGATGGTTTGGCACCTATGGGTTTGGAGAATATCGCTTCAAGTGGTTTGTGATCTGACTGAACTCTAACCGTGCATTCACACCGCCACCGGCGAGAGCGTCAATAAAAGCTCTGGCTGCCCTACTATCAACACTATAGAAAAGGTGTAGTGGATGCTCTGACGCTAGAATGCATTTTCTGGAATCCTCTCAAGCGGAGGTTTCCGCCTTCCGATTGGTTGTCGCCGAACGTTTCCGCCTTCCGATTGGTTGCCGCTGAACCGCGTCATAGTTAATTACCATTAAAAGTTGAGCTGATTTCAACTCTCATCGATGCTCACGCCGTACATGACGCACCGTGCCGCTGCTCGGCGGGGCTCGCCACCGGCTCTCATTGAAATTGAATGACTTCTGGCTACTTTGACGCTCTCGCCGGTGGCTTTGTGAAGGCACAGTAATGGGCACACCATAAACATGCTGGTGAACTTTCTCAGCTCTTTTTCTATCTGGGCATAGTTCTTTTCAGTGGCCGATAGCGCTCTGGAAGCATATGCAATTGATTGCTGTTTCTGCATTAAAGCAGCCCCCAAGCCATATTTTGAGGCATCTGCCAACACTTCCATATGCTCCTTTGGGTCAAAATGCCCTAGAACAGGTGCAGTTGCTATGGCTGTTTTGTGTTTTTCAAGTGCTGATTGATGTTCAGGATGCCATTGCCAGTCTATATCTTTCCTTAGCTTTGGTGGAGGATCATGTCATCAGCAGTGTTGGGTAAGTTACTTAAAAAAAGTAATCCACTACAAATGACTAATTACTACTTTAAAATTGTAATTTGATTACATTACTGATTACTACATGCAAAAAGTAATCTAATTACTAATTACTTTACTTTTAAGTTACTTTGACAACATCAAATGTAAAAAAGCTACAAAGTGAAACTGTCAGAAACAAGGACGGATGAACCCAAACGCAGGCGATGAGGGGGGTGAACTGAAAACACTTTATTATAACACAGACAAAACAAGAGCCCACGTGGGGGCAGAACAAACACGGAATACTGACAGATGACTTAAACTAGACTTGACTATGATTCTAACACTAGACAGAATCACACAGTAACAGTACAAAATGGACAAGCACAGGACTAAGAACACAATCAATGACATTAAATATGAAAAACTAAACAGGATAAAGAGAAAACAAGTGAGGGTAATGAACTAATGATTAAACTATTAACAGGGAGAAGAAGGGGGCGGAGACAAGAGACGAGACACCGAAGGTCATATTTGAATGCTTAAAGCTATTTTGGTGTGATTTGCACTCTCCTAAAATTGCTGGTCATAATGATGCAGAAATATTTGTAGCTTTTATAATAAGTTACACATGTTTAACATTTCTCATTAAACATTCTACATTTATTAACATCTATCTATCTATCTATCTATGCACATTCATTCGCGGGGAGACAGAAACTAACACGTCAACGCATTCGCGGGGGCGTTTTGGTCAAGTTAAAGAATGTTAATATTCATGTTAGTTCGTTAAATATAACAATCAAAAGTTGTTTTGGTAATTGTTTAAATAAACATATGATTAATTAATGCAAGTGCACGCATTGAGCTCATGATTAAATAACATAGTTAAACAAAGAAAACCTTATTGTACATTAGTAATTTAAAAACACACCTGTACAATCGCTTCTGGCAGACAAGATGTCATCGCGCAAATCCCACTTTTTTGGACATGTATTGTCTGTATTCCACTTGAATGATCAACCACCGCTCACACAGCATCCATTTGCTTGCGTCTCCGACGAGTGATTATGGACATGCTCGTTAACTGACGCTGCGCGCATGCTTGTTAACAGACGTTGCTGAGCAACGGCAAAACGTCATTTTAAAATACATTTTAATTAATTTTTCAACACTTAATTTGTAACGCTAGTAACGTAATTTTGTTGTCATTGGTAACTGTAATCAAATTACATACATTTAAAATGTAAAGCGTTACGTTACTGCGTTATCAGGAAAAGTAATTAGAGTACAGTAATGCGTTACATAGTAACGCGTTATACCCAACTCTGGTCATCAGCCACCATTAAAACACCTTTAATGTCTCCAAAGCTCTCTGAGTTCAATCTTTGAAATACCTTGCTTGTTGTCTTGCCCCATGGCAAGTTGAAAGCACAGAGATCTGCTGGCTCCTCTGTATGTCCTCCAGGGTGGGAATATTGTAGTGCTAGCGTAGTATAGCCCTGCTTAGGTTTCTGGGGTCGAGACAGACTCTCAGTGCGCCATTTTTCTTTGCGCAGAGACTGCTAACCAATGCAGTAGGTTTAGAGACTTTGCTTATGACACCCCTTTTCTCCAATTCATTAATTGTCTCTCTGAGTTGGTCATGGACTGCATATGGTAGCTTTCTGTAGCTGTGTATTACCGGAGGAATGGAAGGGCCAGTGTGAATATATGGTGCAAACTTGGATACTGGCCCAAACCTTGAAACACTGATGCATAGAGGCTGAGGAGCTCAGTTTTTGTGGCGGGTGATGATGGTGTAAGGGTGTCTATTTTTCTTATGAGGTCTAACTGCACACATGCCTGTCTCCCTAGTAGGGCTATATCTGATGCTGTAGTCACAAAGAACAATCATGTAAGTCGTTTTATTTTTAGCCTGCACATGGAGTTTAACAACACATTCTGGTTTGATGCGGGTGCCTACATACAACACAAGCACTGTGTTAGTCTTTTGGATGTTCACAGGAACCTGAAGCTGATCAATGATTTTCTTTGGAATGACATTTGCTTCTGCGCCCATGTCGAGCTTAAAATGGACAATTGTGCCTGCCATACGCAGATTTGTGTGCCAGCCTGTCTCTGACATGTTTGAATGAACTACAGTACATACAAACATTTTTTATACACTTATAATAGGCAGGGCACTGCCTTGGCATGTGAATGCGTCTGTTATGATTTGTAGGACGAACCCAAACGCAGACAGCAGGTACAAACAAAAAACTTTTATTTTATAATGAAAACAGAAAACAAAAAAACCCACGAGGGGGCAAAACAACATAAGCAGGATAATATAATGAACACTAAACTGTACAAGACACAAGACTACACTATAACACTAAACAGGATCACACTAAACAATAAACTTGACTAGACACTAAATATACTATAAACTAGACTTGACTAGACTCAACTTGACAGGGTACTCACGGGCATGGAAACAATGCACAAGCCCAGGACGACAAACACAAGGATCTTAAATAGAGGACAACTAATGAGGGCAACAGGTGACAGGAATTAAACAACGAAGATGAGGATAACAAGGGAGCGGGGCAAAAGAGACAAGACACAGGGAACACGTGGTCTAGTAAACCAATACTGAGACCACGTGAACCCACACAAAACATGGGTCTGTCATGATTCTGCCACAAGACTAGATTAAACAAAGGACAAGATGGCAGAACCATGACAGAACCCCCCCCTTAAGGAGCGGCTACCAGACGCTCCCCAGGGGAACACTAGACACGGGACAAGACAGACTGACAGACAGACAAAAACCAAGAGAACATGACAAATAAACACAGGGGCAGACAAGAAATACAATACAAAGGGGTTGGGGTGACACAATAAAAACAACAAACAAGGGAGGGGGGGCGGAGGGAAAACAGAGTTCACAAAGGGAGGTGGTCCAGGCTGGGTGGGACTAGGTGGGGAAGGAGTCTTGGGTTCAGGGGTAGTAGAGGGCTTGTGACGAGTAGTCCGGGGGCGAGCCAGGACTCACAGGGTAGGGGAGAGAGTTCAGGGAGGACATGGAGACAGTTGCAGGGGACCAGGCAGACGAACTGAACGACAGTGCAGGGGAGGAAGCAACAGAAGGAGCCGGTGAGACAGGGGGCGCTGCGGCCGGCAGCGGAGACGAGGCAGGGACCATGACAGGGGGCGCTGCGTCCGGCAGCGGAGACGAGACAGGGACCGTGACAGGGGGCGCTGCGTCCGGCAGCGGAGACGAGACAGAGACCGTGACAGGGGACGCTGTGGTTGGCTGCGCAGATGGCAGGGGCTGCAGAGGTGGCTGCGCAGATGGCAGGGGCTGCAGCGGTGGCTGCGCAGATGGCAGGGGCTGCAGCGGTGGCTGCGCAGACGGCAGGGGCTGCAGGGTGGCTGCGCAGACGTAGCTGAGGGTCCACAACCCCTCTCCTCCTCTTCTTGTGTGGGCGTGGTGCGGTGAACAGGGCAGGTGGGATGAGCGCCGTGGTGGGAGTGGCAAGATCTGTGGAGGACCCCTCGGACGCCGACTCCCACAAGATCCTCCGCTAGCGATTCCCTCGAAGGTCGGCAGGCTGGACAGAGCTTACGGGGACCGGAGTGGTGAGCGCTGGGTCCTCCCGCAAGAAGTAAATTTCGCCTCTGACGTCGTCAAATGCTTGCTTTTTTCACGTGTCTACTTCGCTCTAGATGCACAAATGCATTCAAAATGTTTAAGTGGCAAACTAGATGCAGTAGATGTGATTTTGACGCCTCAAACATGGCTGGTGTGAACCCACGGTCAGGCCAATACCGTGACAGCGCTTCAGAAAACCCCACCCTTAATACGCCTACCTGGATCTAACATCACACATTGGCGCCTGTTTTACCATGAGGAATTCACTTCAATCTGACAGGAGAGGGGAGTTAGATTGCATCATCATACAACAAACATAATGAAAATAACTGAGGCGGCTGTTTGCAAAGTGAAAGTCAGGATGACAAGATAAAGATGTTTGCTCCATCCGCTGTGTTACTGTGGGTTCACACCAGCCACGTTTGAGGCGTCAAATTCTTTACCACTCCCCTAGCCTCGAGAAGCCTGCTCTGGCCCAAGGTATTCAGCGTGCCAGGAAAGCCGGGCCTTAAGCCCCAACAAAGCACCAGCGAAGCACAATCATGCCCCGGAAGTGACAATGCAAACGAGACAGGCCGTGGCAGGCACTCCTGGCACGCACGCTTGAAGCCTGATATTGATACCTGATGCCTCTTTAAAAGACGGGTAGGCTGATGGATGCCACTTTACGAAGGTGTCATTGTTCTACTCAATCGCCTGCTTTATTTCTGACAAGCGTATATCATTCCTGACCCACACCATTTCCACTCTTGCTGGTCGGTCAGCACACGGCCACCACTGTGGAGGCATAGAACAGAGTATACTGTCAATAGATCCTACTGTCCGAATACTGTAACATGTCTGATGAATTTACATGCTTTACAATTTACTGTGAATGTAATAATATACATCCGCCACACTTACCGGTTTTCTTGGCGAAAGGTTCGGATGATAGAATGGACAAGTGAATTTTTAAGATTTGGATCAACTAATCTGGCAGCTTCTGCCATAGTAAGGCCTCGGTTCACCACATGATCAATAATGATGGCCCAGACTTCATTAGAGACCGCAGTTCTGCCTCCCTCTCTCTGATGACCTACCCTTTGATGGGTCCCATGCCCACCTGTCTGCCCTCTCTGTTGGTGCCCATGCCCATTTCTCTGACAGATCACTTGTCCACTAGCTCTTCCTATTCCTTGCTGTCTATCCTACTCCATGTTGAAAGTAATTCCCAGTGTTTACACCCCCACTTTTATATCTAGTAACCAATTGTGGTACCCACTATGTAAAATCAATTAGCAATGAGGAGTATTCATCATGTGTGGTTACACATAATTTATATGTTTGTACAAACACACATTTTATTTCTATAGTTCTCAAAATCCAAATATTGTATATTGCTGAAAATAAAAATATATACCATTAAGATCAGTTGGATTAAGTCCTGGTCAAATGTATTTACGCAAATCAGATGAGAAGCTTATCAAAAGTATTGTGATCATTGCATTATGAAAGACAATTACTTCATATGAAAGGTATTTTGTAATTTTGTGCATTGTACTTAGTCAATTGAACATCTGATCATTATCTTTGAAAAAAAGGACTTTTTGATGATCTGCTTTAAGTTTTGTACAAACAATTGTTAAGTTTTACCCCATACTTGCGATGATAGTACAGAAGCGAATAAAAAAACTGTAATTACCAACTCTCGCTTGCTTACTTTCTCTTTCAGGTTTACTGTTTCCATTGGATACTGTGCTTTATCTCTAAACACATCCAATCTACATGGGAACATCTATGTAAATAGTCTGTTATCAGCAGTTGTGGAAGTTCCTGCTCTCATCATGGCCTGGCTGATGTTTCGCTGCTGGCCGAGGCGTCTCTGCTTGTCTTCTACCCTTTTATTAGGAGGACTCGTTCTTCTTATTATACACTTCATACCAGAAGGTAAGACCTAAAATTGCTTTAAAACTGCTTTCTTTTGATAACACCTCTCTATATTAGATCTGCTATTTCTATTTCTGTGTTTAAATGCCCTCTGAAGAACTATTTTTATTGCTTAGTTTTTTCCCAGTGGACTGGGACACAATTTTAGGCCTGGAAATCCCACACCTAACCAGGCCATCCTATGCACACAAATAAATTTAGATTTTATTTTCCCTCTAAATGAAATTTATTACATTTATTTCATATTATTTCCTAGCAAACTGAATCATCTTAAGCATCAGACCGACACAAAAAAATTCTCACTTAGATTTAAAAATGAAACTCAAAATTTAAAAAGCTGTCATGTATATATTCACCTAAAGGATTATTAGGAACACCTGTTCAATTTCTCATTATTGGAATTATCTAATCAACCAATCCATGGCAGTTGCTTCAATGCATTTAGGGGTGTGGTCTTGGTCAAGACAATCTCCTGAACTCCAAACTGAATGTCAGAAGCAATTTTGAGCGTGGCATGGTTGTTCGTGCCAGACGGGCCGGTCTGAGTATTTCACAATCTGCTCAGTTACTGGGATTTTCACGCACAACCATTTCGAGGATTTACAAAGAATGGTGTGAAACGGGAAAAACATCCATTATGTGGCAGTCCTGTGGGCGAAAATGCCTTGTTGATGGCAGAGGTCAGAGGAGAATGAGCCGACTTATTCAAGCTGATAGAAGAGCAACTTTGACTGAAATAACCACTCGTTACAACCGAGGTATGCAGCAAAGCATTTGTGAAGCCACAACACGCACAACCTTGAGGCGGATGAGCTACAACAGCAGAAGACCCCACCGGGTAACACTCATCTACACTACAAATAGGAAAAAGAGGCTACAATTTGCATGAGCTCACCAAAATTGGACAGTTGAAGACTGGAAAAATGTTGCCTGGACTGATGAGTCTCGATTTCTGTTGAGACATTCAGATGGTAGAGTGAGAACTTGGTGTAAACAGAATGAGAACATGGATCCATCATGCCTTGATACCACTGTTCAGGCTGGTGGTGGTGGTGTAATGGTGTGGGGGAGGTTTTCTTGGCACACTTTAGGCCCCTTAGTGCCAATTGGGCATTGTTTAAATGCCACAGCGTTCCTGAGCATTGTTTCTGACCATGTCCATCCCTTTATGACCACCATGAACCCATCCTCTGATGGCTACTTCCAGCAGGATAACGCACAATGTCACAAAGCTTGAATCATTTCAAATTGGTTTCTTGAATATGACAATGAGTTCACTGTACTAAAATGGCCCCCACAGTCACTAGATCTCAACCCAAAAGCATCTTTGGGATGTGGTGGAACGGGAGCTTCGTAGCCTGGATGTGCATCCCACAAATCTCCATCAACTGCAAGATGCTATCCTATCAATATGGGCCAACATTTCTAAAGAATGCTTTCAGCACCTTGTTCAATCAATGCCACGTAGAATTAAGGCAGTTCTGAAAGTGAAAGGGGGTCAAACACAGTATTAGTATAGTGTTCCTAATAATCCTTTAGGTGTGTGTGTGTGTGTGTGTGTGTGTGTGTGTGTGTGTGTGTGTGTGTGTGTGTGTGTGTGTGTGTGTGTGTGTGTGTGGGTGTGTGTGCGCGTGTGTGTGTGTGTGTGTGTGTACCTGGTAATTATCATGTTGTGGGGACCAATTGGATAGGAAGGAATACCAGTGTTTTTGTGACCTTGTGGGGACATTTTGATGTCCCCATGAGGAAACAAGCTTATAGATCAAACAGAATTATGTTTCTTGAAAATGTGAAGTAGGAGAAGGGTTTCTGTGATGGTTGGGGTTAGGGAATGGGGTAGGTAAAGGGAATAGAATATACAGTTTGTAAGGTATAAAATGCATTACGTCTATGGAATGTCCCCATAAAACATGGAAACCAGTGTGTGTGTGTGTGTGTGTGTGTGTGTGTGTGTGTGTGCGTGCGTGTGTGTCTGCAAGTATGTATGTATGCATGTACAGGTGCTGGTCAAATAATTAGAAGATCATAAAAAAGTTTTACTAATTCCATTCAAAAGGTGAAACTTGTATATTATATTTATATTATATTATATCATTACACACAGACTGATATATTTATTGGAGGGTCGGCTGCAAACCCTTTGATGTGGAAAAAAGAGGGAAAAGTTTTAAACCTCACAAATTGGCAGACATAATTTTGTAAAACTTCAGCTTAGTCCAATAGTGACTACATTATGACAAAATGTTTTTTTAAATAATAAAAATGTTTTTGCATTTTTATGACTCATATTTGTTAATGTTTGCACTATAGGTCCTGTCTCCCTGCTTCCCTCCTGAAAGAATGTAAATATTTTTCTGCTAAAATACTCATTTAACTTTACAATAAGTACTATTCATGTCTTTTAGCATGTATTTAAGTGATGATCGTAGGGGTGCTACGGCCAATATTTGTTAGATGTTCAATAGTTGCAAAGAAAAAAATACTACTGTAGCCTATCTAGAGATAAATTGAAGCTCTCAACATTTTGCTGCTTCTTCTTGAAGTGCTTTTTTTGCGTGCCCTTTCCCTTTCTGCTCCAATTTGCTGCTTTCTCTCCATCCTCACATGTCGATTTAACTGCTTTAGTGGAGATGCAGAGAATACATAAATCGAACCGTAGCATAATGTTACCAGTCAAAACAGATTTAGATTATTAAATAGATATTTTTTATTATTTAATAAATTAACTAAATGCTGAATTTGGAAATGATCACTTTAGTACAGTGGGTGGAGAATAATAACAAATAAATAGCACTTTGGCCACAACTGACTACAATCTGTTGTTGTAAATATGCTTTATAAATAAATAAATATAAAAATAAAGATAATTTTATTTACCAGTACACAACATGTTCAATTAAATTAAATTACTTAAACTAAAGGTAATAAAAATAATTTACATTTTAGTAAATGTACTACATCAGCACGCATGCCATATTTTTTCTAATTTGGCTACACAGCATGTGTGTGTGTGCACTTGTGAAACCTTTCAGCACATACATGTATTTGTAAGTGTTTTTTGCAGATGTCATTTCAGAGACATCTGTATTCATCATAACACCAAGAACACATAATGCATGTTTTACTTTTATTTCTGACTTTTTAATTTATCCCACAGGCCTGGTTGAATCTCGCACTGCACTCTTTCACACTCCTGGTATTAGCCAAGTATAAGGATTAGAATGAAAATGCAGATCTACCCGTCTGATGATGTTTTTGATCTTGGCACAACCTTTTCTCAACTTTGATTGTGTGCTTTGTCTCCTTTCAACTAACAGATCTGAATTCTGTTTCCATTTCGTTGGTGATGTTGGGAAAGTTTGGCCTGTCAGCAGCCTTTTCAATCGCCTACCCTGCAAGTGCCGAGCTTTATCCCACCGTTCTGAGGAGCTCTGCATTAGGAGTCTGCTCAATGGTATCCAGGGTGGGCTCCATTACTGCACCATACTTCATCTACTTAGGTAAACTACTCAAATTAATATCATTAATATTCTCCAATCTGCTAACGGAGATTTAAGTAGGAATCCAACAGATTAAAATCCTAATTTGTATTTTCAAGAGTTATCTCATAATTTACACCTCAAACTTCTCTGCCCAATGTACAACACCTGCTTAAATAAGACAAATCATTTACTGTGTTTCCATATGAGTGGTTTGTATTTATTAAATGTTAAAAAAATGAAAGGAAAATGCTGTCATCATTTACTAGTCCTCATGTTGTTCTAAACTTGTATGAGTTTATTTATTTGCTGCCTGGGCTCTAGACTCATTTTTCCCACTGGTCACACTGGTGCGACTAACTTTCTCAATTGGTGGAGAAATATTTTAGTTGAACATTGTTTCCAACATGCATAAATTTAAAAGAAAACTTTACACTGTAAAAAGTGAAAGTTGGATTAAAGGAGCTGTACGCAGTGTTTCTACTTAAACTAATCCCTTTTCAATTGCCTGTGTGTGAAGTGTAATGACACAAACTGCGTGAAAGCAATTGCAGGTGAAAACACAATGTTTCTTAAATAAACAGAGAGAGAGATGACAGATTAAATGATCAGGCAAGCAATGTCCAGTGTTGTTGGCAATCGTGGCGAAGACTACGGTGGTAAGCTGGTGACGAATGTTTATTGAGTGCGACATTGGTGGAGTGGTGAGCAGTGGTGACGATCCAAACTGAACACGGGAACATCCACACGAAGACGACAATAAACTATCCAACTCTGGACTAGAGCGTGTGCGGAGGGGACCGAGACCTCGGATTCCAGACTAGAAAAATTAGGTGGTTGGTAACCTAAACTACACTTAAAAGGAGACATGCCCGTGGATGACACTGGCAATTAATTATGTGCGTACTCCACAATTGAGAGTTGCTGACTCCAGGACAAAGGATTCTTGGAGACCAAACATCGCAACACCCTTTCGACATCCTGATTGGCTCGCTCGGTTTGACCATTGCTCTGGGTTCTCGAAGGCGAACAGTTGCTCCTAGCAATTTACAAAACTCTCGCCAAAATTTGGACACAAATTGGGGACCCCTGTCAGAAACCACGTCTGTCGGGAGGCCATGTATTCGGAAGACGTGATCAATGACAGCTACCGCTGTTTCCTTGGCTGAAGGTAGTTTGGGCAAGGGAATAAAATGAGTTTGATGTTTTTGGAACCCGGCCGGTAAGAGAGTGTAAAATCGAAACGACCGAAAAAACAAAGCCCACCGAGCCTGCCTGGAGTTAAGTCTTTTGGCAGTTCTAATGTATTCGAAATTCTTATGGTCCGTCCATACAATGAAAGGTACCCCTGACCCCTCAGTTGGCTGAAATTGCGAGACTCTGGGGATGGCCAATCTACCACAGCCTTAATCTTATCAGGAACCATGTGAACACCCTCAGTCGAAATGATGTGTCCTAGAAAAGAAACAGACTGTGCATGAAAAACACATTTTTATCGCCTTGACAAAAAGCCCATTCTCTAGCAACCGCAGAAGCAATCGTCGTATGTGTTGCAAATGTTCCTGGAGAGACGAAGAAAAAATCAATATGTCATCCAGGTAAACATATGTGAACTGATCTACCATGTCTCGCAACACGTCATTAACGAGTGCTTGGAAGACTGCCGGCGAGTTCGTGAGCCCGAAAGGCATGATGCAGTACTCAAAATGGCCTCTAGGGGTGTTAAATGCAGTCTTCCATTCATTCCCCTTCCTAATACGAACCAAATGATGCGCGTTACGTAAGTCCAATTTAGTGAAGAAAGACGCTCCCTGCAACCTCTCGAAGGCTGAAGACATCAACGGCAAAGGATAAGTATTACCGTAATGTTATTCAACCCTCGGTAATCAATGCAAGGTCGCAAGGATCCGTCCTTCTTACCCACAAAAAAGAACCCCGCCCCCGCTGGAGAAGAGGAAGGACGAATGAACCCCGTTGCTAGAGAATCAGAAATGTATTTCTCCATGGCCTCTATCTCTGGAACAGACAGAGAGTATAACTTGCCCTTAGGCGGAAACGTACCTGGCAATAAATTTATAGCACAGTCATAGGGACGATGAAAAGGGAGAGAATCGGCCTGATCAACTCCATCAGGTTGTGGTACCCAGCGGGCACGTTAGATAAATCCACTGCTTCCCCCTGAAATACAGACTCAGAAACAGTTAGACACGCAGATACAAGACAGGACTTATGACACTCCTCGCTCCAGCTGGTAACGGAACCCAGTTTCCAGTCGATTTTGGGGTTGTGAGTATGGAGCCAGGGATGTCCGAGAACGAGGGGGGAGAGAGATGTGTCCGTAATGAAAAGGAAATCTTCTCGGTGTGATTACGAGAGGTGATGAGTGTAACCGGAGCAGTGGTGTGTTTGATGGTAGGTAACTTATGTCCATTAAGGGCGAAGGGTGCAATCTGGTGTGTGAGTGGAATGAAGGGAATCTAAAGCTTGCGTGCAAGTGAACTGTCGATGAAATTCCCCTCCGCCCCGGAGTCCAGAAGTGCATGGTCGGTGTGAGATTTGGTGGACCACGTAGTCTCACCGGGAGGAGAGTGGATGAGTCGAGGTCTTGTGAGCAGAGATCCCGCCCGATAGTAGCCTCTGTCTTACTACCGGGCTTGGTCTTTTACCGGGCATCTCTGGCACTGATGACCCGCCTCTCCAGAGTATAAACACAGTCCTTGGGATCTCCGCCGGTTTCTCTCCTCCCGGGAAAGCCGAGCTCGACCCACCTGCATGGGCTCCGGATCTGGGAGAACGCTGATGGGGACCTCGCTGGGAGGACTGGATGGCTCAGGTCTGCGCTGTGTGCTGGTAGAGATCTTTCTTCGAGCAGCTATGGTCAGCCTAGCATCAACCCGGATCGCCAGATCAACCAGCCCGTTGAGATGTAGGTAACTCCGCAGTGACGATCTCCCACTGGATCCGATCCGCAAGCCCATGCAGGAAATGATCCCACTGCGCCTCCTCGTTCCACCTACACTCCGCCGCCAGGGTCCGGAACTTGATTGCATAATCTGAGACTGATCGATCCTCCTGTCGGAGCTCAGTGAGGAGTCGGGCAGCTTCTTTCCCGGCGACGGGTGATCAAAAACCCTCTTCATCTCTTCAGAAAGTAGGTTGAATGAGGAACAGCAGATGTCTCTATTCTCCCACACCGCCATCCCCCAGAGGGCAGCCTTGCCCGTAAGTAGTGAGAGGGTAAATGCTACATTAGTTTCCTCGAGGTAGAATGACGGGGCTGTTGAGCGAAATGCAGAGAACAATGAGACAGGAATGTACGGCAGTAATTAGGCTCACCGGAATATTTTTCGGGAATCGGTATCCGGGGTTCAGGATGAGAACTACCCCCTGGAGGAGAAGATGGTGCGGGCGGCGTGGGTGGTGCAGTGGGGAGCGGTGGATGTTGAGAACGCTGAGAGAGCTCGGACACCTTCGCCACCATTGCATGGACGGCCTTTCGCATTTCCTGGATGGACTGATCCTGATGATCCATTCGAGCTAAAGTGCGCTGAAGAAACCCCTCTAGAGTAGCGGTGGGTTGGTCTCCTGCTGCTTCCATGTTGGCCAGATTCTTCTGTAATGACTAGGGCTGTCAAAATTAACGTGTTAAAAACGCGTTAACGCAAATTCATTTTAACGCCATTAATTTTATTAACGCCGATTAAGGCAACGCGTAATTTCTGTTTGACCCTTGGTCCAGCCCATAGTTGAATGAACAGAGACGCAGAAAAATGGGATCTTGTCTAAATGATTCAAAGGTTTTCATAGAAATAAGAACATTAACCAAATCGTCTAGCAAATCCAATGCTCTAAATGCTCGTTGGACATCTGAAATGATCTTTATTTATATGTCTGGGGTGTAACGTTCCCGTCCTCCTAATGCTTAATCTAATACAAAGATGCGTCTCAATTCATTTTGGTTTCGCTTTTATGCATGACTTAGAAAATAGACTGCAGGACTTGCTTGATGTTAAAAGAGTCATTAAGAGAGATAAAGTTCGGTACCTAATTAATGTCAAAGAGTTATTAAGAGCGACAAGACTCAAAAATCTCCTCACGCTGACTGACAGACATCTGAAGTGCGTGCACACAGACTCGGATATATAGACATCTACAGAAAATTAAAGTTTTACAAATATCTGTTTTGATAAGAATTCACGCAGGTAGGCTCTATAATCTGTTATGTTTTAAGTAAATGTTTGGTTAACTGTTGGGTAAAAATATCTGATGTGTAACATTATATTAGATCACTTAGATTTTAAGCAGTCTGTCACAATGTCAATCAAACAAAAGAAAAAAAGTTTAACATATATTGATGATGTTTTTACTTTGTGTGTGCTAAATCTTATAGTTTTACCAGTGATTTTAAGGTATTGATGTGGTAATTAAATGTATGGATGTGGTAATTTTTGTAGTAATTTAACTTTGCTGACTCTTTCAACTTCAAACAGGTGTAGTTCTGTCATATTTTGTTATATTCCACCAAATCATGCATTGTTCTATCTATGTTTCAATAGAGAATGTCAAAATATGAACAACTATTTTTTTTTTGAAAATTTGCTAATTCCGACTCAATTTGCCAGCACGGGTTACAAATGATGCAGCAGCAAACAAAAATGGAGAAAGAAAATTCATCTGAAAGGAAAATTCATATACAAAAAAATGGCTTGATGGTTCTGTTAAAAATTTAAACAGGCTGTTGTTAACATACATTTGCATAAAGCATCTATATATGTTTATATGATTAGAGTATTAAAAACCTGAATAGTGTTAAATTAGGGTAAATTTAGAACGGATAAAAATGTGCGTTTAATTTGCGATTAATCGTGAGTTAACTCATGAAATCATGCGATTAATCTAGATTAATTTTTTTATCTATTGACAGCCCTAGTAATGACACAAACTGCGTGGAAGCAATTGCAGGTGAAAACACAATGTTTATTAAATAAACAGAGACAGAGATGACAGATTAAATGATCAGGCAAGCAATGTCCAGTGTTGTTGGCAATCGTGGCGAAGCCTACGGTGGTAAGCTGGTGACGAATGTTTATTGAGTGCGACGTTGGTGAAGTGGTGAGCAGTGGTGACGATCCAAACTGAACACGGGAACATCCACACGTAGACGATGACGACAATAAACAATCCAACTTGACAAACGGTAATCCACAAACAACACGCTGATCCACACAACACAGGAACCAAACAAAGAGTGAGAATCTGGCAGGGAACAGAAAGTCATGTAAGTATATATGGAGGAGATGTAATGATGATCAGCTGGAGCGAGACAATCAACACACAGGTGAGCGGAATCACTCTAATGAGCACATGTCAGAGAGGTGAGTAAACAAACACACACACACGACACGGAGGAAACAATGGATTTCCTACCGTGACATGAAGGGGTTGTAATGCTGAAGCTCGTAAAGCCAAACGTGAATCGGATCAACTTCGTACAAAAACACGGATTAACATCGGCAGGGCATTTGAATTATGGAGAAACCTCCACTTGGTTTGGGGTATAAAAACGGATCCGGAGTTGGCTTTCAGGTAAGCTAACATTACTACAAAGCATGTAAAATATATTTTGATTTTGCTAGCCTTCGCTTTAGCGTGTGTTCGCCCCCAGCCGTCTTCGATCGATGACGTAAAACTGCGGACGCGTTTGTTTGCGTGCGTCCGCTTTTTTAAAGTCTTTAAACTTGTACAGTCTGACATTGATGTAAACTGAGATTCTGCAGTGTGACATGGACTTAACTACGATATTGATCGCACAGTGTGGCAAACAACAATCCTAAAGGACTATTTAAAAGAGCACAGTGTATACCGGACTTTACTGTTATACTGAAATTGTTCAGTGTAATTCACTTACCGTTTTTGTTATCTGACCGTAAATTTACCTACGTAACACCACATTACATAGGCTAAATGTAGTCAATTTAACCTTGCAGTGGGAGTTTACCTGAGTTTCCAAGCATGTTGTGTTGTGCTTTCTCCTGTGTGTTGCATCTCAGTCTGGCCGTCACTCATGAGTTCGAGCACGCGCTTGTAAACTTATTGGTTGCAATGTGAAACATCACCGCTAGAGGCCGCTGAAAACTACATACAGCCCTTTAACTTAAAAAAAAATACTTCAATTCAGTAACCCCAAAAAAAACGGATGTTACCAACTGAAGTCACCTAAAGTGGACAAATTTAAGTCGATAAAACACAATTTGATCCAACTTTCACTTTTTACAGTGTACTAAAAGTGGTTCTCAAACTGGGGTCCGGGGCCCCCAGGGGGGCCGCGAGATGGTGCCAGGGGGGCCCCACTTTTATGAC
Source organism: Misgurnus anguillicaudatus (assembly GCF_027580225.2). NCBI lineage: Eukaryota > Metazoa > Chordata > Actinopteri > Cypriniformes > Cobitidae > Misgurnus > Misgurnus anguillicaudatus. The sequence goes on along the minus strand of NC_073345.2, from coordinate 1,864,083 downwards.
ATTTTATAAAATACATTTATTTATCATGAATTCTGTGTAATTAAACCTAAAAAAAATAAGGCTACTAACCAACAGCACTACTTTGTATAACTTAATATGTTTTGTTTAATTAAAATGTTACATTTTAGGACAGTTTTTTGTCATAATTTTTTTTTGGGGGGGCGCAAAGGAATTCACCGTACACAAGGGGGGCCGCACGCAGAAACAGTTTGAGAATCACTGTACTAAAATATATAACAAACTTATTATTGCCATGGGTGTCTGATGATAACTGCTAAACAGCAGCTATTACTTACTTCCAATAGGTCAACACTAAGGATTTTTGGCAAAAAAAAGTGATTTATTTAAAAGCATATATGGATTAATCTTTTTTTTTGTTACACAGATAAGTTAGTCACATGGCAGCACACAGTCCAAACAAAAGGCCATGTGCTACTACACAAACATGAGTTTCAACTTCAACTGTGTGCTTTTTTAAATTTTTCAAAAATCTGGTGTTTTGATTGTGCATTACAATTAATATCAATTAAACTGCAGTTGGTTTGTTTTGATTTAAGCCTTCATAACTAACAAAAAGCTAAGTAGCACAATAAAACACAATAAAAACATGATAACATCATAATAAACATGTTTTGAAAAATGTTTTTAGATGAAACTAAACTCTTCACATCTTCTTTTGTTTTTAACAGAATAAAGAAACTCATACAAGTTTAGAACAAATATTTGTATGTATATGTATTAGAGTAAAGTGTAAAGATGACAGAATTATATTTTTGGGGTGAAATCCCCCCTTAAGCTCTTTTTCCACCACGACAGGTATGAAGATGTATTACAGGCAAACATAATGTTTACTAAAATACAGAGATAGCCAAATTATATTGTTATTTACAGAATATCTGAAATAATCAAATCTGCACATTTGCTCAGATGTCTCTTGTCTTTTAATTTCAGGAAGCTACTACAGATCTCTGCCTTACATCTTAATTGGCGGCCTAAATGTTTTCTCTGGGTTGCTATGTCTTCTCCTTCCAGAGAGTTTAGGATGTCCTCTACCTGAGGCTATCAGTCATATGCAGACAGTAGTTGGGTAAGACAAAATAAGTGCAGCAACCATTGCCCTTTGCTGTACATACAAATATTTGTCAACATGTGTAAACTGTAATTTTAACCTAGAACATTTTTATCGGATTATATCAGAATGTTTTATTGTGTAATACATACTGTAGCTGTGTCAGTTTTTAAATGTTTTTATCAAATACTGAAAAAGTACTTTTTTTCTCCCCAGATGTAAAAAGAGGCATCCTCGTAGTTCAACACGTTTGTAGTTCATCACATAAATATGAGGAGGAAAGCAAATCTTAAAACTCAAAGAACTTTTTATAGATTTTTAACAATTTGACATATTTGACATATTGGATTGATCCTGCAGTGTTTATCCTTTAATAAACTCCACCAATGAATTCACTTCTTTATCACTTCACTTATCACTTTTTTCAGTTCACATTTGTTACACAGCTACAAAAAAAAGGTGGCAAACAATCCAAAATGTGGCAGCAAGACGAAGAGAGCACATTTCACACCTCTATCATATTAGATGTATATTTTTATTTTTACAAAATGGTGGGTCTTGAGATTACCCGTTGGGTTGAAAAAGTTTGGAAACCCCTGATATACAATGCACAAGCAAGATTTATCAAGTATACAGGGGAAACAGATGGAAAAATAAAAATCCTTATCTTAATTTTTAGTACTTAGATCATGATTAATGCCAAATAATGTAAGTTAGGCCTACCTTGTGTCAAAAAAGAACAAATAAATATAAAAATTTTGTTTTACTTGACCATTACTTGCTTTTTCCAATAAACTGATGAGTTTTGCATCAAATTCATTTTTGTTACTCTTGCAATGGATGATGAATAATGAATATTGACAGATGATTCATTGTTACATCTATGACTTAGATTTGTAGATCCTTTCCCTTTTAGAGCCCATTGCGTATCAAGCCGTATTTTAAATCTAGAGACACGACAAGTGCACTCAAATACAAATGTATCTGAAACAGGAGGTGAGCGCTTTAAAAAGCAAAAGAAAGTGGCACGTCCTGCGTTTTTCTTGCATTTTAGATGTTAATGGACTCTAATGCAAGAATTCTTCCAATAAGTGGTCGGGACTCGGAACAAAATCAACTTGGGCATAAAGCAGTGGGGACATCTCCCGCTCGCAAATTATGCCTAGGGGCAGCAACCTTCAGTGGCATTAAAACACCGGCCCTCGTGGCCAAAAAAAGACCTGCCCACTGGGAACTCTCCTAGTCCTCCCTATGGCCAATCCGGGCCTGTCTACTGTTGAAGCAGATCTGATCTCTTCTGGAAGATAATTCCAGCTGGGTCATAGTTAAATGCTGACACACCTTATTTGAGTGAACCCTTGGAATTTTTAACTGACCTGATCCTAATGATCTTCCCTTACGAAAATTAACCAAGGTTTTTACCAAAAAAAAAAAAAAAACATGGTCACTGTAGTAAAACCATGGTTACCACAAAATAATCTTAACCATAGCCATAGTTAAACCATGGTTACTATAGTAAAACTATGATTTTGCTAATAATATACACCAAAAAAAAGTTCATTTACCACAAATAAAAACATGGTTAATTTTTGTACGGGTGAGTAGTCTGTTTATATTCATTTAAACGCACCTTTAACATCTGAAGAACCTTTCTGATTAACCAAAGTTCTTTAAGGTGAAAAAGGAAATGGTTTTTTGAGGAACCAAAAAAGGTTCTTCTATGCCAGGGATGGGCATTCCTGGTCCTGGAGGGCCACTGTCCGGCAAAGTTTAGCTCCAACCCTAATCAAACACACCTGAAAAATCTAATCAAAGGCTGCAGGATGACTTGGAAATGACATTCAGGTGTGATTGATTAGGGTTGGACCTAAACTTTGCAGGACAGTGGCCCTCCAGGACCAGGAATGCCCACCCCTGTTCGATGCCATCGCTGTGAAGAACCTTTTAAGCTCTTTTATTAAAAGTGCAGCAAGTCTGCAATGCATTTGGGTCCTTAGCTATGAAGTGATTTATAAATGAGTAATAATACTATAAAATCTATTGTAAATTTAACAGGAGGCCAGTGTAAGCAACTGAGGACTGGAGTGTTGTGCTCAGATATTTTTGTTTTGGTCATAATTCTGTTCTGTATGATATCTAAAAAATTTCCTTTTAGATGTAAGATAATTGAAAAGGTTGTTTTCAATCAGCTGAACATTTGGTCTGGACCATTTACAATCTGGTTTCTATCAGCATCACAGCACAGAGACAGTGCTCGTATAAAAGATATTCAATTAAACTCTGATTCAGGTAAAATATCAGTGTTAGTGCTACTAGATCTCAGTGCTGCCTTTGACAAAAGACACAAAATAAAGTCAGAAATCTTGGTGTAATCTTAGAGTCTGACCTTAAGTTCAGTTGTCATGTCAAAGCAATGGGGTTTATCAACAAAATGGGTGGTGCATCTTTTAAAGTAACACAATAAGTATTCTGAGGATTGACAATCACCAACTAGAAAGATGCATTGAAAGGCATCTTTGAATAAAGCAGCTATTCCACCACCACTTCTAACAGCTCTACAGACACTTATAAAAGTAAAGTTAGGTGGGTCTGATTCATTGAGGACTGTAGCGCTGCATCTTGTTAGTCCTGGTTGTTAGTGGTGATGAGATCATTAACTAAATAAATGATTTGTTCTTTAGTGAACAGATGTTCAAAGTGCTTACATAACTGGTTTTGGCAATCTCAGAATGATGTTTAGGCACTAGATCGACTTAAAAGGAGCCTTACGGTACATTCACACAGGGACATAAGAGACAACGCTTCTCATTTACTTTATATGGGTGACCCCACGTGTTGAACATTTCAACATTTTAAACTTTTCAAGCGCCAACGAGTGCGTCAGCCAATCAGATCGCCTTAAGCAAATATCGTAGTGCAGAGCCAACCAATTATGTTTATGAAAGACCATGCAGCCACTGTGATTGGCTGTTGGCCACACTTCAGAAACACCTTCCGTTAAGCATTAATGTTTACACCCCATTTAAATGTACCGTTAGTCTTTCTATCACATATCAGGACAGAGATAGGGAAAGCTAAAAGGACATTGGGCTCTTGCTAGTTCTGTAAACATTTTTGTTTGTCTCTGCTATTGTAGTAGAAACACAACACATATCATTTAGCAGATGAGGGCCGTGTGAGCCCTGACGTTGAGGCAGAAGACAAAGTGCTCTATCAGATGGAGGAGGGGGGTGAGCTGGGCCCAGAGGCTTGGTGGTGGGGAAGCCCGTTGTTTCTTGGTTGATATTTTGGGGACTTGCAACAATATAGTGGGAGAGCTTTGTTCCAGCAAATACCAGTTTGTCAAATTCCTCTGAAAGCACAGAAGTTTTGATGTTGGAGACAGGGAGAGATAGAGAGAGAGTGTGACGACATCAGCTGTGATTCTGGGGTTCCTGAAGGCTGAATCTTGTCTTTCCTGGTTGTTATCCACAGAAACGTCCTTGGGTGTTGATTCACAAGTCAGCTGTAGCGAGGTCAGTGGGTAGGGCTCAGCCTAAGCTGTCTCCGTGAACAGTAGTTGTTGTGGCTGCAGAGTTTTATCCTTGTCATCTGAATGCGAGGTGGAGGCGCCGCCCCCCTCGCTGGCGACTCTGCTACCACTGTGCGTGCGATCGTCTGTGTTTTATGTGTTTTAAAGCTGTTTGGAAGTATTTTAAACTCTGGATTATTAGCTAGATCGATCCCAGTTTACATGATTATGGTTTCACTCAATAACCGTATTGTTTGCCTCCTGTGGCTGTGGATATTGGTTGTTTGGAAAGCCACACAAACACTTCACGTAATGAGAGAGCCGGGCCTGCCTGTCATAGTTTACAGCCGGCATGAGCTTCTTCAGTTGCGGTTTTCAGCGTCAAGCCCGTTGGATCCTGATGTTGATCTTTCTGAAATCAAGCCCAGGGCCAAAGAAAGGAAGAGAGGCAGCAGAGGAGGTGTCCGGGTCAGAAACCGCCGTCGGGGTTATAAACCCGTTTTACTCTCGGTTATTCTGGGGAATGTCCGCTCTCTCGTCAATAAGGCGGACGAATTGACAGCATGTTTGAAATTCGATCGCGCATTTCGGCAGACCAGCTTACTCTGTTTTTCTGAGACATGGCTGTCTGATAGGATACCCGATTCTCATTTGGAGATGGAAGGCTTTGCACTTCACAGGATGGACAGAGACCAAGCAAGTACGGGTAAGAAGCAAGGTGGAGGTGTCTGTCTGTATGTGAACAACCGCTGGTGTCACACCCAACATGTTACCGTGAAAGAAAAAGTGTGTGACCCGAATATTGAGCTCATTGCGGTGAGTTGTAGACCCTACTATCTACCCAGGGAGTTCTCCCATGTTATTGTCATGGTGGTGTATATCCCCCCATCGGGCAATGGGAAGTGTGCCACTGAGTCAATTTCGAGAATTACGCATGACCTACAGCGCTCCTCTCTAGATGCGCTAGTTATTTTGAACGGGGACTTTAATCATTGCTCTCTCTCCACCACTTTACCATCTTTTAAACAAATGGTGACGCGTCCTACGAGGGGTGACAATATTATTGACTTGTTTTATACGAACGTTAAGGATGGCTATGCTGCTAAACTGCTTCCTCCGCTGGGTAAATCAGACCATAACCTGATAATTTTAACTTCTATATATTCACCAGTGATACGTAGACTGCCGATTACGTCAAAGACTGTGCGCATCTGGTCAGATGATGCCTGTGAAACATTAAAGGGGTGCTTTGAATGCACCGACTGGTCTGTGTTTTTTGATGGAGACAGTGATTTGGACAGTATCTCTGACAAAGTGTCTTGTTACATTAATTATTGTGTTGAGTCTGTAATTCCGTGCAAACAAATCAAAATGTTTCCTAATAACAAACCATGGGTCACCAAAGAAGTTAAAGCTGCTATTAATAAGAAGAAAGCTGCCTTTTATAGTGGTGATAAAGAAAGGATTAAAGATGCCCAGAGAGAGTTAAAAGTTATTATCAGACAGGGCAAACAAAAATACAAGGATAGTGTTGAAGGTAAAATGTCCAGTAGCAATACACGAGGGTTATGGAATGGTATTAAGTGTATCACTGGATATGGGACCAGTAATCCCAGTTTATGTAAATTGGGTATACAGCCTAATGATGCCAACACTTTTTTTGCCAGGTTTGATGAATATGATTTCTCTTCTGTATGCGAGAATGTCCTCTCTAATCTTAGTCAGAGCAGTTCTGAGGACTGTAGCTCCGCTATTAGTCTTAACATTGAAGAGGTCCGTCAAAAGTTAAGGCGTATTAAACCAAATAAGGCAGAAGGCCCTGATGGTGTTCATCCACGTACGCTAAAAGTGTGTGCCGATCAGCTATGCTCTGTCCTTCATTCACTGTTTTCTTTGTCTCTGTCCTCTGCTAAAATACCTGTTATGTGGAAAACATCTTGCCTTATTCCTATCCCCAAAAAAGCCAAGATGTGCAATAGTCCTGCTAGTTTGAGGCCTATAGCTTTGACATCTCGCATTATGAAGTGTTTTGAGAGGGTTGTACTTGATCATCTGACTAAGCAGGTGTCTGCCTTTCAGGATCCCTTGCAATTTGCTTATAGGAAGGATGTGGGGGTTGATGATGCACTGTTATTTATGCTACATAATATTTATAGTCATCTCGAAACTACTGCCAGCTCTGTTAGGATTATGTTCTTTGACTTTTCGAGTGCTTTTAATACTATACAGCCACATATTTTAGCTAACAAATTAATTAATTTTAAACTACACCATGCAACTATTGCTTGGATCCTGGATTATTTGTTATCACGACCACAGTTTGTTAGATTTGGAAACAAACAGTCTGACATTATTCTAACTAACACCGGAGCACCTCAAGGGACAGTTTTATCTCCCTATTTATATACACTTTATACTGCCTGACTATAGGCATAGCCAGCCATCCTGTTTGGTACAGAAATTCTCTGATGACACTGCCTTAGTTGGTCTTCTTAATCATGGTGATGACCTTGCCTATAGAAGAGAGGTTCAGTCTTTTTCCAGTTGGTGTGAGTCAAACTTTCTTAAACTAAATATAGGGAAGACTAAAGAACTTGTGATTGATTTTAGGAGGAAAAAGGAGAAGGTACTTCCAGTCACAATTAATGGCCAGCTAATTGAAATTGTGCAGTCATATAAGTTTTTAGGAGTGCATTTGGATGAGAAATTAAATTGGAAAGAGAACACCCATGTCTTAATGAAGAAGGCTCAGTTGAGACTATTCTTCCTAAGAAAACTGAGATCCTTCAACATTAGTACAAAACTTTTAGAAGTTTTTTATCAGGGGATTTTGGCTAGTGTGCTTTTTTATGCTGTTCTATGTTGGGGAGGCAGCTTATCTACTGAGGATAAAAATAGAATAAATAAGTTAATCAGGAGAGCTGGCTCTGTTATTGGCCTTATCCCAGACTCACTTGAGGTCATTGTGGAGAAGAGGATGAGGTCAAAATTAAAAATTGTTATCCTTTTTGAAGGCCATCCATTACACAGTGTTTTTAATGGACTCTGAAGCTCTTTTAGTAAGCATTTAATTATGCCTCGGTGCTCTAGTGAGCGACTTAGAAGGACATTTGTTCCTGCAGCAGTCAGATATTTTAATGAATACTGTTGACTATTGTATTGTTGAATTGATTGTATTGTTAGTTCTGAATTGTGAAAGTGATTTTTTATAGAATCATGTGCACTCTTAAAACAAATGTGTTAAAAACAACACAACATGTGTTATTTTTTACACATGTTCTGAGTGTGCGCAGGGACAACACATGTTGAGTTAAATTTAACACAGAATATGTGTTATAAAATGCAACACAAAAATGTGTTGCTTCAGTAAACACATTAATGTGTAACTTTCTATTAATCTAACACAACTGTGTGTTACCGAGTAATTGTTTAGTTTTAATATTAAAGAGAAAAAAACATATGATTTGTAAATTTTAAATTATGAAATCAAGCAGACAACTATTGAATATTGTTCACAAACTATTTATTTGTAAAATAACAAATATTTGACAATTAATGCCTGCATGAAAATATGCTAGTACTGTATGTTGCTAGATGTATGCTAATTTAAATAAATGTAAGTGCAAGTATAATAACTTCAAACATACATTACATTGATACGTTTTAAAACACTATTTATAAAATAATTCATTGAATTTAAAAGCAACTGTGTTAAACATGTTGAATAGAGCAATGTCTGAAATCGTTTCCAACAAGCAAATTATCAAAAAATTTTAACTTGTCCTGAAACATTAACATGTTATCTTACATTTAGAAAAATACTTAAAATGAACTTGACAAGTGTATTCAAAGAAATTTCCGTCACAAAACATTTAGGGGCGGTTTCCCGGACAGTGGATTAGCTTAATCCAGGACTAGGCCTTAGTTTAATTAGGAAATATAACTTGTTTCAACAAAAAACATTACTGGTGTGCATTTTGAGGCAAAACAAAGGGCACTGATATATTTTAAGATATGTCAGTGCAAGTTGTTTTCAGTACCGCACAGGTCAGATTGTCAACATCAGGTGGAAAGGCAAAAGAATCGTTCATTGCAACAGTTACGTAGTGGCCTCCATGTCCTGAAGAACCGTTGGAAACCAACTGTGGCTGAGCTGATTTCAGACACCCCTTGATCATTTAGTAAGCAAAGACGTCACACTGGTACCAGCCTACACAAATGAAACAATGAACATCATTAGAAAATGTTGTTGCATGAAAATTACTTATTTTATATAAAGTTTAGAGTCACAAAGCCTACCGGCATCAAGTCCCACAGGACTGACACAGCAGAATTCACACAGCAGAAGATGAACGAGTATCCTTAACATTGTATAACACAGCTCTCATCAGGGTGTAGTAAACATGCAGGTCACATGCAAAATACAAATGAGAAAAAATTATTTAAAAAGGATTACTTTTATATCGTATTTTGAATGTTACATTTTAAACGTAATTTTCCAAATTAAACATTTGGAACAGAGATAGGAAATCATACCATTATGTTGACTGTCAGCTTTCTTCAATAAATGTCTGATGTCCATTTTCTTCTCTAAAGATGCTTTTTCCCTGAGTTTCTCAATAATTGTCACATTCCCATTTTTTCTTTCCCATCGGTAAGTCTGGAAAACTTGATGGCCCCCTTCAGTGAATTTAAAAAGAAATATTAATATTGGAATTATGAAACACTTTGTGTAAAGTTATCTCCATTTAAATGCGGAGTGCACAATGTTTGAAAAACGCTTTGGAAAAGGAGACGGGCCGACTACCAAAACACATTTATAGCCAATCAGCAGTAAGGAGCGTGTCTACTAACCGACATCTTTGCCGGGTTGCGTATGTGTGGGGCGGGTCTTTTAAAAGAAGGTCCGGATTCTATTGGGGTAGGGGCGTGTTTGTTTAAGTGATTTCAAATATCAACATTGGCTTTCAAACATTGTGCACTCCGCCTTTAAGTATATTACAAACACTGGCATGTCCAGAAATTGGGGATATTCCTTAAAGATTTCACCAATAATTGGTGATTTTGTCATTACCTGTATCCATCTTCTTTGATGACTGAAGGTTTGGTCAATGGCATTCTTTATTGATGATGTCCTCCCACTTCAACTCTGCTGAAGCTACCGTCTGATGTTCTGTAATCTCATTTTATGAATCCACTGTGTGATGGCCCATCAAAAAAAATAAAAAAATAAATGCTCCTATCATGATCAATGCAAAAATAGCACTTAGTTAGAGTCAAGTACAGTTTTTATACACATTGTCAAGTAAGTAATTTCATACACATAAATTAAGTATGTAAAAGCATCCTTACGGTACATGTCCCTCTTTTTGACCAAATGAGACCATAATCCAACAACACAATCTCCTTTGAGAGTGCCAGCTTTTCTTTTTCAGATGGATAGCTGAAAAAGATTACAAACAAACATTGACACAAGAATTGTGATTTACATCTAGTTAAGTATTACTGGGCAGTATTTATAACTCAATAGTGCAAAAACACTTTACAGCTAGTAGCACAAAACTACACAAATCTTATTCACGTAGCACTTTAGCCTTACTGCAAGCAGTGAAAGGTTCGTGAAGTTCGACTCTTACCATTAGACCACTACTCTCCCAGTAATTAATTGCGTCTTGTCTAACTTTATATTGAACGCGAGCGGCGCGACACGAAAATAAAAAACAGTATTATAAAATGTGGCTGTGCATCATCCAGAATGTACAGCATCACCGATTAATAATGAATTTTACCGTCTTTTGTCTCGTCATGCCGCTCACAGGTGTACAGTAGGTACAGTGATGTGCATACTGTTCCACCATGTGCTTAACCAAACGCGACGAGGCGTTACGATAATCGAAAGGCATAATTTATAATGACCCGTCCTATAACGTAAGGACATAAACTGAAAAGAAACCCGTTACCGCGTGTCACGTCTATTTAGGACACGGTGTTAACGATTTACTTTACAGTGCTGCAAGCAAGTGTCACACATAATTTACTAACACGTAGTCCAATGTGCCTTTCATTAAACAACGACTGTTAACATGAATCTCCAAACGTAACTTTGCAAAACGAGCGAGCATTTAACGTTACCATAATAAAGTTTAAATTAACAGTCTCCTGCACAATTAATACGAACGTTTCTTACACTATATGAAAAATAGATATCATATTATAACTGTAATTTTTAATTTAATTTCTTACCTGATGCAGACAGGAACATTCTTCACGTCCTCTTGACTGGAAAGGCGGTTGGAAAAGAAAGTCACTGCGCAGGCGCAACACAATAAGCGTTGTGTGTTTGTTTTTTCAATAAAACAAATTCAAAACAGACTGCCAGCCAAGGCTCAATAATAATGACCATGATTTTCATAATAATTAAATAAAAATAACACACGCAAAAAATACAATTAAAAATACAATAATGCGTAGTTGTCTGTCCATGTGAAACGTCATCAGCAGATTCGTGTGAACTTACGACAGCCACCAATGGAAGAGAACGCCTGCATAATGTTTAAAATATTACTCTTATTGTGTCACAAAGTGTATGTTCAAAAGCTTTTTAGGCGAGAATGTATGTATAAAAAGTTCAAATTTGCGGTCGGTTTATAAAGAGAGCGTTTATTAAAAAATCTGCCCCGACTTTTTCGGATTTCTGATCCAGACAACCAACGGGTACTTAGCGCTCATGTACCCCGCCCAACGCAGCTTGATCTCGGCAAGTCCTTCTGAAAATCACCGCTGGCCGCTGGGTGTTATGTGTTAGTAGTGGTTAACAGTGTTATATATATTTTATTTTCGGTACTGTCTTATGGACAATCTTTGGTCTCATAAATATATTATCTGTTCCTGGGCAAATCGTTTTGACTAAGGACAAAGTTGCATTGTAAAACTTTATATTTTTTATTTAACTTTGTGGTGAAGTGCAGACTTATTTGTGCTTTTGACCGAACTTGCTTGTATATTTCCTGTTGCACAAACATCTTATACTTGATAAAGGAATGTGTTATATATGATATTTGGTTTTTATAACAAACAAAAGTACTGGATAATCAGTGTCAGTGCACGCTGCCTAAATCACTTTTTTTATGAAAACGACAGGATATAGTGTTTTATATCACATTTTTTCATGTTAATTCGTTTAAATATAAATCGTCATTAAACTACAATAATTATGCATTTCATTTTATTTTGTACTGGTTAACGTGTTTTACACATTCATTGTGTAAGCAGTAAAGCATAACATTTACACATTATGTGTCAGTTCTGTGTAACATCACAAGTTCCAACACAAAAATGTGTTAGAATCCTTTTACACATATTTTGTGTAAATTTTTAACACATCAATTTTAAGAGTGTGGTACTGATTTCTTAATCATGTTTTAATAATCTCTAAATGTAGAGATATTTATTTATTTTGTGTGTTAGTTGTGTGATGTGTTTGTTGGCTGTATGGTTTAGGTGGTGGCAAACCAGTTTCCCCTTGGGGATTAATAAAGTTCTCTCTCTCTCTCTCTCTCTCTCTCTCTCTCTCTCTCTCTCTCTCTCTCTCTCTCTCTCTCTCTTTTCCCGGCCAGGTGTATGTGTGCTTTCAAGTGTGGACTGGCACTCTGTGCTGATGTATGATAAAGAAAGAAAGATATATTGTCCTTAACCTAGCACCAAGTTTGTTTGTGTGGAGGCCATCTGTTTTAAATAGTTAGGGGTCAAGCACCGAAGGTGCTGAGACACCTATTGGAATTGTCAGTATTATTATTATTCTGCTGTTTCTTCTTCTTCTTAGCCATAGGCGTCTATGGCAGCCCTATGAACCGTACATAGGAAAATGATGAAATTTGGCACAGTTGTAGTGGTGGTCTTAAAAAGTCACGTGACCAAAAATGGGGTCTCTAGTACTAACTCTATAGCGCCACCAGCAGTGCAAAAATTCAATGTTCAAATGGTTATAACTGCTGATCCGCTTGATCTATGAAAATTCTACTTAGTACACGTGATTGCTCTCCTCATGCTTATTGTTTTTAATAACTTACATGAAAACTCAACCCATTACAGTAGCGGCCATTTTGAAATGTACAGTATTCCGTTTATTCGCTACTCCTCCTTCAAATTTGGTTAAATTGTTATGAAATTTGGCACAGGTGAACTTTAGAGTGAGCCGCACAGAAATGACCGAACAGAATTTTGATATTTATCTTTGTTCAAAAGTAATAAATGCGCAAACTTAACGAGGTTGACGCAAAAATGGTTCTGAAGCTGTATCTCGGTCATTCTTTGATCAATTGAAATGAAATTTGGTACACTTCATGTGGACCATGAACTTGGGGTTCATGCAAAATTTGGTGACAGCGCCACCTATGGGTCATGAGATATGAAAAATGGCTTTTTTGCCCATAACTACTGAATTGTTTGTCAGAAAATTATGATGTTGGTGTTTACGGATTCCTTGGCTCATGCCGAATCTGTCGATATGTATTATGTCGGGTTTGACCACACCACCTGTCTGCCATTTTGAAATTGATCATAAATTGTTATATCTTTTGAACTATTGGACATATTCGTGCAAAAATAGTCAGGGAGCTTCGGCATGATGTCCTGAAGGTACCTGGGAAGTCAGAGTACAGCGCCACCTAGGGGTTATAAACTATAACATTTCTTATAGAACTGCTTATATCTTCAGAATACTTTGTCTGATATACATTTTCTTTGTGAAATTTTATTTACTGGTTTTTGCCGATCGCAACAATACCTTCTTTGTCATTTTCCATCATTCTGTTCATGTGTTATTGTAAGGCATATGGTAAATGATTTTTTCGCTACTCCTTTTACAAATTTTGTTTATTTTATGCCAGGTTCTGCTTGTATAATGTTTGGAGCAATCCGCACAGACGTGACTGAACAGATTTTTCTGCTGAGTGTCAAATTTTTGAGAAATACCTCTGTAAAGCGGACCGTGCCTGTCATGCTGTCCCTTTGTCATATTAAAAAGAATCTGACAAAATTTGCCCATGTTGTTCATTATTGTACAAAATGTTCTTCACAAATTCAGTGCCATTTAAGTTATCTGATTGCCCTACACTTTGTATTTCTGTTTATTTTTGCTTTGTTGTGTTATTTCTGCCCTTTCAGTGATTGTCAATGTTTGCAGTTTTGAAGTCTCTTTTCCCCAGCCTTTCAACCCATAATTCCTCAGTGGCGCATGCGGTTAGTACTGTGCTTTGAGAACCTGAGTTCATGGGTTCAAATCCCATGTGCATTGGTTTTTTGTCTTAACTTTTTTTCTCACTTAAGTTTTGTGATTTTCATACTATACATTGTATTTCAGTTATTTGTGCTCTCTGTTATCATTTCTACACTTTTGGTAATTGCTGGATATCAATGTTTATAGCTGTAAAGCTGTATTCTATAGCTTGGACACACCAACTCAGTGGTTTAATTGTTTACTCAGTGGCGCATGCGGTTAGTGCCGTGCTTTGGGAACTTGAGGTCATGGGTTCAAATCCCAGCTCTTACTTTCACTTATTGAGATTTCCTTTTGTGTTCCCTTTAACACGTTCTTCTCGACCTGTCTGGTTTTCCACACGTGTTATATTTTTGCCATCTTTTCTGTTGTTGCTCCGCACTGCAGTGATTCTGCTCTGCATTTGCTTTGCTTCGGGTTCGGGCTCTCTATTGCACGCTTTCTGCGCTTTGCACATTTGCTGCGTCGTGTGGTTTTTGCTGTGCTTTGGGTCCTCATTACGCTGAAGGTGCTTGACCCCGCAATTGCTGCTTGCAGCTATATTTGTATTTGACTCCATGGGCCTCATTTACAAAGCGTGCATTCAGATTTTAATGTAGAGTGTGCATACGCAAAAATCCATGGCAACCTTCACATTCATAAAAACTTATTTTTGACATGGTAAAGTGCTTAGCGCCACATCATGGTCTGAGCAATGTTTGCACTCATGCTTATCGAATTGCTGCAGGTTTTTGGTAATACAAGCCATTCTTTCTGTCGAAAGGATTTGAACATTGACAGGTGTTCTTTTATACAGTCATGGCCAAAAGTGTTGGCACCCCTGGTGAATATGAGCAAACAAAGCTTTAAAACAATTATGTAAATATGTAAAACAATTGAAAGTGGGGGAAAATTACAATTATGAAATAAATGTTTTTCTTTAATACACACTGGACACTATCTATAACTGCACACTATCTATATTAATGTTGATATTAACATTTTCTTGTCAACATGATGTCCAGTCATGACTTTCATAACCACAAGTTGTTTGGGACACAGTTTAAGAAATCCTCTGCTCTTATGCAAAAACAAACTCCAGTATATTCATTTGCAGTACTAGAACTTAAAACAGGTGTGGGTTCTGTGGCCATATGAAACAGAAAAGAGTTTTTTTTTTTGGCAACACGAGATGCCTTTGGTGCACACAGGGATTAAAATGTGCTCTTTGTCTACAGTTAAATATACCACCGGACCTTAATTGTTTTCAAACTAATTTTGTAACAGAGGTCATGGACATCTTATTAGGATGCATTGTGACATTGATTATATCAAATTTTATAATGGGTCATGATTCAATCTTTCTTAAAGACATTGGTTCAAAACAAGCATCAAAATCAACACAACAAAAAAATGTGTCACTGAGCACAAAATAAAGGTTCTGGAGGGTACAATAGTTTCAGTTGCATACAACAAGGGTATGGAGGAATAATCTAAGATCACTAGACATGAATTCTTCAACCTCATCAGACATTATAATACAAGATTCTGAGCTGTTATCCTTAGGTGGCAAAGAGGATTAAATAAAAGGGTGCCAATAATTGTGTCCAGTGCATTAGAGATGGAATGGAATTTCTATCCCACTTTCAATAGCTTTACTTTAAAGGGACATTCCATTTTTTGTGAAAATATGCTCATTTTCTAGCTTCCTAGAGTTAAGCATTTGATTTTTATCATTTTGGAATCCATTTAGCCAATCTCCGGGTCTGGCGCTACCACTTTTAGCATAGCTTAGCACAATCCATAGAATCTGATTAGACCATTAGAATTGCCTAAAAAATAACCAAAGAGTTTCGATATGTTTCATATTTAAAATTTGACACTTTTGTAGTTACATCGTGTACTAAGACTGAAGGAATTTAAAACTTGCGATTTTCTAGGCATATATGGAACTATACTCTCATTCTGGCGTAATAATAAAGGACTTTGCTGTTATAACATGGCTGCAGGAGGCGCAATGATAATATACAGCAGCCGAAAATAGTCCCCTTGGTTACTTTCAATAGCAGGGGACTATTTTCGGGCAATGTGTAATATCATTGCCTTTAATGAAACATCATATTGTTGTGATTTTTTTTAAATGAAAGCTTAAAAGGAGAAACGTATATTCTTTTTTTAATAGCTTTGTTTGCTCATATTTACCAAGGAGGAAATTCAGTCCTCCCATGGTGCTGTTTTTTAGCCATGTAGCCGAGAAAACATATTTGTTCCTCAGGCTAGGAGATGAATGATGAATGAGTGAACTTTCAGAAGTTTTTTAAAAAGTTCATTAAAATCCCACTTAATGATAAAGCTCAGACTGCTCTTATCGCATATCATTTTTCCTCTCATGTATGACAGCCTGCCAGTATGACTCATCCAAAAGAATGTCATAATCTATGCATTTCAAAATCTGCATTAGGATCCAGAAATACTAAAACAGAGACACAGACTTGACTGAATGATATAAGCAGGTTGTTTGAGAACTCTGAGAAGTTAAATCTTTGTGCCTATCATGGGCCTAAATCCTCACAGAACTTTTCACAATTACTGTTTTTCTGTAAAAATTAGGAGAAATGGTTAATGCCTTTGTAAAGTTTGGATGATTCAATGTTAATATGCGGTTTTTATTCTTGGTTTAGGTATTTGTTCATTTTTATTATTTCAAAATAAATTCATAATTCGATTGTTGACTAAATTAATAATTTTTTGACATGGTTATTTTTTACATTTTTTTTTTACTGAAAAATCCAACAGAGACCAGCATAAGCTGGTAGCTGGTTTTAGCTGATTTAAAGTGGCAGTAGCTGGTCTAAGCTGGTCCTCCAAGCCTGGAAAAGCTGGTCAAGCTGGTGGGTCAGCTGGTCTTCCAGCCTGACCAGCTAAATCCAGCTAGACCAGCTTAAAAAGTGACCAAAACACAGCTAGATCAGCTTAAAAAGTGAATGATAGGGAGCACACTTTGTGCAAAATTTTATTTTTTTAAAACATTGCCAACATTAATGTTATATCTAATGTATATCTTTGAAGTAATTAACTATTGTGAAAAGCACTATATAAATAAAATTGAATTGAATTGTATACTGTTAATAAAACAATTCAAATAAAGTTTGTTGTCAGTACTGTATGCTGAATTAACTACAATCAGCGCAAACATTTGTATTACAATTAAAAACAGTAACAATATTATTTGCTGTACGTTGTTGGTTAATTTTCATACTAACTAAACTAAAGCTTGCTACCCTGAGAAGCACACATACATCTCGGAGACGTCTATTTGATATCTGCTTTACATCTATTGTACAAGATGTTTTTTTTTTATTGTTTGTTCATCTGCAATGATGTCTGCATAATGCCTTTGATTTAGAATGTACCCTATGTCTAAGACCTTTCAGATGTATTTACACACCAGATGTATTCCAGATAATTAGCAGAAATTAAGTACCTGTTTACTGAAACTTGTCCGTTTTTCTAAATAGGATGATGGCGTCACTGCGGTTGTTGCCAGGTCTGTGGTGTCACGTTTGACGTCACGAGCGCATCGCACCTACAGTATTGAATCTGTCGTTCTTCTGATCATTTCATATATATATACTAAGGTTCTGTTTAATCATGTCTACTCCTGCCAGACGGCGACTCATGCGGGACTTTAAAAGGTTAGTGTCATATGCGTTTTATGAGAGTGTTATGTGTTGATACAATAGCTCACGCCCGATGTGTTTGTGTTAGCCGCTAGCAGCGTTAGCCAGGCCCTCGGCAGCACGAGCAGACGTACAGTGGATTTATTTTTATTTTACTTTCATTTACATATTTTACTTTATTTACCATATACGTGTAGTGGAATATTAAAAAAGAAGCATTACTGAGCATTGTTGGTCGCAGTTAACAACAAACTGACATGCTAACGTTAGCCGTTTAAATAAGCAGTCAACTCTTATTTACAAACAATTATCATTGGTTTTTGAGTGTCGTACCATAGTAACAGCTATATATAAAGTACAGTATATAAAGCTCATTCTGTAACGTTACCATGCTGTTTTTCAAAGTTACCATTTAATGACACTATTTTTTACTGACGTTTTATGACACTACTATTTTTTAAGGAGAGGGTTTGAAACAAAAGTTTTTAGGATACCATGCAAATTCTATAGTATATAAATCTGTTTATCAGTCAGTGCCATGCATACAAACATCATTTAGGATAGGCAGCTAGTCAGTAGGCTTTGAGACACAGATAAGTAAACATAAACAATAACAACTCGTTTCCATTAGCAGTTTACATTCTGGTCTCTTCATGTGTTCATTTCTGTTTGGCTCAGGTGTAGAGAAGGTTTATTTAATAATGACACAAGCATATAGCTTTGTTCGTCAGTGTACATTTTAACAATTTAATGCAAGTTCTGCTCTAGACAGCACAATAACGTAGCAGTCTGCATTTGACAAACCCGTCATTACAATACCAAAATGTCTATCATTCCATTTTATTTAATTTACAAATGGATAATACCTTTGATTAGTGTCTTTACCCTTCAAAATGTATAGTTCATCGTAGTCTTGATGCATTTTTATAAGTCATTAAAACAGAAGCCTTGTTATATTTTCAGACTTCAAGAAGATCCTCCGACAGGTGTAAGTGGCGCTCCATCAGAAAACAACATCATGCTGTGGAATGCTGTGATTTTTGGGTATGTTTGTTGCCAAAACAATTTAACTGCACTATCATGAAACTATTAAAGATAAGGAGCTGTTGTTACTGTAACGTTGTAAATGTTAATCATGGGAATTGCCAACCAAGTTCAGCCAATAATTTGTTTCTTTACAGGCCTGTAGGAACTCCCTTTGAAGATGGTAAGCCAGTTCTTATTTTATTTAAGTACTAGTTAACAAGAAGAATTGATTGCTTACAATGTTGCTGTAAGATGTGTATATTTGTCTTAATATATACGTGTCTGATCATACCTAATGTTGTTTTCATTCCTCGCAGGAACGTTTAAGCTTGTTATTGAATTTTCAGAAGAATATCCTAACAAGCCTCCTACAGTTCGCTTCATCTCCAAAATGTTTCACCCAAATGGTAGCTGCTTGCAGTTTTTGTAATTATCCAAATTCTTTGCTGGATGTTTTTGTACACAATGACCAGTTGGAGACTTATGATATTTTGTCATGTGTTAGTGTACGCAGATGGCAGTATATGTTTAGACATACTTCAGAATCGATGGAGTCCCACATATGACGTTTCTTCCATTTTAACATCAATTCAGGTGCGTGATGGGATTGGTCTTGATAACACCATTAATGAAAAGCGTGTATTTGAAATGCTGTAGCATGTTTTTTCTCTATAATTAAGAACCAGAACAAAATACAACTGTTATTTTCCTGACAGATTCTGTGGATTTGAAGGCATTGTACAGTATTTTGGTAATATCCTCAACCAAAAGTAACAAATGTTTCCATCTCTTTATGAATGGGACAGTTTCATATCAAATCATGCCAGATAAAAGCCTTAAAGGACTAATTTATTAATGATGACTGTGATGTATTTACGATTATAATGTACTCAGAAGCTCATTGTCTTAAGTGATATTGTAACTGAAAATGCACTTTCGCCCTGCTTAGATACATATGGTAGAGATAAAGGAGATTGGTCAATCTTAATTGTCCTAGATATTCAACAGATTTCCATTAAGAAAAACATTCATGTTTTGTTTGTTGACGTTGTGAACTTTATGAAGTCATTTCTTTTCCTCTTCTAATACCATCCAGTAATTCTTGTATAATTATTTTTAGTCACTGTTGGATGAGCCAAACCCTAACAGTCCAGCCAACAGTCAGGCTGCGCAGCTCTATCAGGAAAACAAACGTGAATACGAGAAGAGGGTGTCTGCCATCGTGGAGCAGAGCTGGGTCGACTCGTAACGCCGCTGCTGACCTCACCACAAATCTCTCTGACAAGTGCCGCCGCCTGTACGAAGGACAGCACTGAATTCATACGGACACGCATTTCTTTGCAAGCGCATTTGAAGAAAACCAAAAATATTTGTGTGCTTATTTATTTTCACTTTTTAACTGCATGATAAATTATTGCTGACAGCTATTGATGCAGTTGATGTTTTAAAGGAATGCAGACTGTTGGCTAAACTATCTCATAAGCAAATATTTACAGCTTTAAGTTCTTTAGTAAGCCATCAATGCATTTGAAACAGAAATCCCCTAAAGATGATGAAAATCTTTCATTAACATCTCTCAAATATATTTGCACCGAAAGATTGACAATAGGAATCATCTTTGTGTATTTGATACATCTTTACACTCACATGTGTTTGTGCTTCAAATGAAATAAAGAGGGCATGTACAATATATACTGTCCTAAACAAAGTTGTAAGAATGTGTGTAAAATCTGGGTGTTAATAAGGATGTTTTGAAAGTTAGTTTTTGTGAATTTATCGTATATGAACATTTATACTTCTAATATGATGTATTAAGAGAAATAAAACATTTTTCAGACTTGGAGTTAAGAAATGTATACGTTTTATTGTAGCAAATGACTAACAGCACATCGACAATTAAAAAAAAGAAACTAGTATAGTCAAATTTACAATAACCACTGCTAAAAAATGATTTTCGTATCAAATACAAATAGAAAAACAGGAGGAGCCAAAAACGCCTTGGTGTCCATGCATTTCAGATCTTTCTTTTCCATGAATGGTTCCTTATTAAGCAGGTTTAGTGATGCTGCTAAAACAATGAAGAATCCTGTCAGCATCACCTCTATGAGAGAAAAAAAAACAAAGGCCTCAGGAATGACTACTTTCAATATTTAAACCCAAAATACGCTAAACTTTTTCATAATTCATTCATAATAACTGGGTTATTTACATTCTGTTGTTTGATCAGTTCGTCTCTGGTTTTAAAAACGGGGGCATCTTCCACAACAATCCCCTCTGCCATTTCCTTAACTTTCTCCAGCAGGACAGGATTATACCTGCAGAGTTAAATGATTAGTTTAAAATATTCATATTTCATACATAAAACTCTATGCCTAAACAAAAATATTAGGATATAAGAGCAAAACAGTAGCTGAGGTAAACACCAGCATATTCACCTTTCTACATATTGCAGACCTTTCTACAATACTTGATTGTGAAGTGTCATTTGTGGCATTAAAGATCAAATATTTTATCAATACAGCACTTCAGGCATCACTTGTAATGGTGTTGTTTGGAAATAGGCACAACAGGGGTTACAAGTCAAAGATCCATTTAAAGGGGACATATCATGAAAATCTGACTTTTTGGTTGTTGCACATTTTTATAGCATCATTACTGATCGTTCGTAGCCTCAACCAAACGTCCCTGGCATATCTGAAACTTTGGGTAGGATGCCTTCATTCTAGCCGAGTCCTAAACTATGGAGGGAGATGGGCAACTGTATGTCATAATAGCGGTTTGTCACTCGTGTGACGTATAACAAGGCAGCAGACCTAAACACAGTTGGTTTACCTGGTGGATTTGGATTGGCAATTTTCACACACACAAAGAGTAAAAACTGAAAATCCTGGTGGCAACAGTGATGCAACAATATTGGTTCAGAAAAAGGCAAGGAAATCTTTCTGGACGTTTCTCAATCGGAAGTCTGCAGCCTGAGGTCGTCGCATGTGCAGCCTGCATACATCATCAAGCCTGGTTTATTTTAGTTAACTTACATTTTCAAGTTAAAAACATAACCACAATTTGCGATTAACTAAGAATAATGGTCAACTTTATAATTGTTAATATTCTGAAATCAAACAAGTCTTGATGACGTATACAGCTTAGAAATGTGACCTCCGGAGGCCGCAACCTTCAGATTGAGAAACGGCCTGTGTATCACCGCCACAAGTTCCCCATCAGAACGGGTTTTTATCACAAAGGGATGGTAACATGCCTGTGTTTCTCCCTGATGCCTCAAAATATTGATAGTTTAGTGTTTTAAAGGGCTCGTGTTTTAAAAGTTTTAATTATGGCCAGTTTGAGTGTACAAAAGCACAAGTGCCATTTATTCGAATTCTTTTTATTTTTTAATGTGAACATTGTTTATGTTTAAAAGCTTACAAATTTTAAATGTACTCATCTTAAGGGGTCTCAGATAAGGAAAAGAGACTTTTAAGACACTTTATTACAACTGAAAGTCCTGTGTAGCACATTTAAATGTTCTTTGTTGAATAAATAAGAATCATGATCTCATTTCCTATGGAGAAAAATTGTGATTCGCATTTTAGCAAGAGTCATGCAGCCCTATTACAATGGTGCATAAACGCACCGGTCCAGCCACATTAAAGATGCAGATTTGTGTACACACACACACACACACACACAAATTGCTTGAATTTAATGAATATGGCAGTGCATGGGGCTCTATTCTGCTGTTACATCTAAATTATTTTTAACATACATTTTAAATTGCTGTGCAAAAACAACAGAAGAACTTAATCCAAACTCAAACTGTAAACACACAGTGCTATGCACATTTTATTGTAACTGCTATAAACACAGAAAATTAAGACTGTTGTTGTTTATTTAAGCAAACGTGGCAGATTTCTTTTAAAAAACAAAAGTTGCTTAGCCTCTTGGCTGGAAAGACGGTTGCTCTTCTCATTAAGAACATGTTTCACTGATCTGTCCCTCACTGTTTGTCCTGGTGCTAGGGGCAGATAAATACCTTCGTGCAATGTGGTGCGCACAGCAGAGTTACGCGAGTGCACACGCGACACATCAACTAAGCAATATGATGGCATGTGAGAGGGCTGTGTGTCATCGCGCATAAAAAACTGAAAAATACACAAACTTAACATTACGATGGGCTCCAGGGTTAAGACAGTGCTTTACTTCCTGCTTTGTTCAAAACAATCGCATCCTAATAACAAAAGCACACCTGGGCTCAGATCGATAAAAGTACAGAGTGCGTTCTTCTGGGAGAGTAGGGGATGGGGAAACCCAAGCGCTTGCTCAAGGATTGGGGGGCAAAAATTATTTCTGCATATTTTTTATTTCTGTTAGGGTTCACTATGAAAATAAAGTTTAACCAAATGTTGAGCTGAGAAAAGATTGATCACAAGATCAGTGAGAAACACCCCATAAGCCGTTTACATCTATTAGAAGTGCTACAGTAAAAACTTAACCCCTGCTAAAGAACTAAATATCTTAATAAAATGACTTCTGCTAAAATTTATCAAATGTTATTACTGCAAATGGAAGATTCTGATAACTGATAAAAGAAAACGTGTGGTTTATTATAAAGAATTATGAATATATTGTCATAACAGCAAATGGTTGGGCTAAATATCAAACTGGATAACTGTCACATCTCAGTAATATTGCAGTAAATATAGTTTTTAATGGTTGGTGGTTGGTTCCAAATTAGGGCTGCATAACGATTAATCACGACTAAAGTCCAATTTATATAGTCGTGTGTAAGGTCTACGCCATAGGTTATCCGTAGCCTCTGCGTAGTCTGACGTCCAACTCGCCAAATTTTTAATAGCACGTCAGTTCTACGCGGACCGCAAGCACTGTGATTGGTGCACTAGAACCCCTCCCATCAGGTAAAAAAACTGCAACATAGGTATTTCGTTGAGTCATTAGTTTACTTTTTGGCTCGCTGCTCTTGCTCTGAGGTGTTGTTGCTGTGCGCGTTAGGAAACGTAAATGCGCCATACATCATCGCGTTGCTATATCATTGATATCATGATATGACCTTTTTTATCATGTAAAAAATTATACCGGTATTATCGTGAACGATATGATATGGCACACCCCTAGTGCCATATGCTCAAGGCAATACATCTAATATGACAAGTAGCTTATTGATAGCACGCAATCGCAGGTGAGACAGAAATAGCACACATTGCCTGTGTTCTGTGTTTAAATGTTCACAAACTGATCTTCTTGCGAAAAAGCTTTTTTATGCTCATTTTTAAGTGCATTGTATGGTGGTACATGTAGTACATAATACAAGTGCTCTTAAGTGAAAATGTTGATTTTGGCAGAGGTTAAAAACTGCTTAGATTTTATTTTTGTAAAGAAATCTGTTGTGACCCAAAGTGTGTATACATTTTTAAAAAAAAATGATAGATTACATATTTATATATATAATACAATATAATAAAAAATATATACACACGTGTATGTATATCTACATAATTATTATACACAGTACACACACATATATGATGCAAAATTATATTCTTCAAACGATTAGTAGCGATTAATCATTATGCAGCCCGATTCCAAATATCTAAATCTAAAGCTTATAAAAAGTATTAGCAGCACTGGAATACAAAAGAGAAGTATATTATAATACAGGTAGTTTTGAGTATTTTCTAGATGTAAGGTTCTATCTTACAGAGCCTATTACACCCAAATAAAAAGTTTTAAAAAAGAACGTTTTAAGTTTGTGACCCTGTCTTTAAAATCCAATCTAAAGTCATAAGATTTTATGTAGAAAACAGTAAATCACAAAAAATTACTTAAGCAGAGTTTTCAAAAGCATGCTCAGATAAATAAGTTACCTCTAAACCACATGCAGACATTTTACAGAAAAAAGATTTTCCTGTCATATGATTTTATCTGGTTTCATAGAATATATTAATTCATTACTAGTAGTCTAGTCTAAACAATGGTTTTGTAACCGCTGTTGAAAGTTTAACAAATTGCATGTTTTTGTTTCAATGAAGATCGATAAATAAATAAATAAACCACAGGATTCTGATCTGTTTGTGTGTGTCAAATAAATAAAATGTAAATGTTTGCGTTGTTATTGTTTGCAGTCACCTGCAGCCGAGGAACACGTTGTTCGCCCACACCATGGATAGCGCGAGCAGATGATCTACATGAGGATCCTCGTAGTCGTTAATGTTTCTAAAAATAAACTCCCTTCTGGATTTCCAGTGTTTCTCGCTCTCAGATATCGTGCGAAAAGTTTCGACAAAGTCTGATAAGTGCCTGTTTTGTTCAATGAAATCTTCAACGTCTGCATTCGCCATCGATGAACCAGGGATATGACGTCATTGTTCTTCTTCTTCCACTGTTCAATGTTCATGACGAAAGCAGCACACCGCCACCTAGCGACATGAATCTGTTCCTACAGCGCTAAGAAACAGTAAATGATATTTAACTATCTACCTACAGTCACTAGACTAGAGGACTGCAACGTTAAACGATAAATAAAAATAATCTGAATAAAGCAATAATCTAACATTGCATAAAAGATCAGGGTTAAATATTCAGGGTTAAAAGGGGATCAAATCAAAGATTTTATAGATTTTTCTTTAAAAAATAATAATAATAAGATTATAACAACAGACAGATAGATCTAGAGAGAGTACATAAGTAACAACACTAAAATAGATTGAGTTGTTCAGTTGGTCAGGGGAAACTTTATAATTTGAAATGCAAATGTGTTTTACTGAAAATTTGTGGTTCTGGGTAAAAGGAAAGATTATTTACAACATTACATATGCAGTGCCCACCATAAGTTCTGTTTGCTGTGAAGACAAGAAATTTGTAAGATGAATGGCAAAAGTACAAAATGTCACATTTTATTACATTGGGTTATGTTTCAACACATACATGCTTTACCAACAAAGAACAACAACCTTTCATCCTGACGCATGTGTGTTTTCACCTTCTCTGCTTTTCATGTGTATACAATTAATCCATCAGGACACAGTTCATCACTTAATATCCTCACATTAGATAGAAGAATTAAAATACAAACGTGTTGTTTCGGTTGAGTTGGAAAACTGTGTATGTTTAAAACAGGTGATCAAATTAAATGTAACATTCTGTACATTTGTCTCATATTCACCTTTCTTGAGTCCAAAGCAAACAGAGCAATTTTGTCATTATTGTCCTAATAGTTATGGAAGGCACTGTATATATCACGTTTGTTTAAGATTTATGGTCTTGGTGGAGCTACTTTCAACTCTCAGAGTACCTGAACATTTCCAAAGCTGTTCACTAAATTTATTAAAGTACATAGCCTATTTATAAAGTACAATATAAATTTAATTGGCACAAAGCATCATCTGTCTCCTTTGACATTGACAAAATTTACAATAACAACAACAACAACAACAACAACAACAATGTGAAGTTTAATTTGACTCATGACATTATATAATTGAGGAAGTTGTCATATGCAGCAGCCTTTGAATGACTACATTATAAAGTTTATGAATAGCCAGTGACACTAAATGAAACACTCCCCTTTTAATGGATATGCTACTATATTAATCCAAACATTACGACATGGCTTTTGTTTTTATTACAGAATGGTAACAGCGCATTTTCCCCTTCACTTGACATTTTAGAAAATTACATCAGTTGTTAAGTGGGCTTGTATGATCTTATATCTTTTGAAAACGCCTATAATGGCTTTGATGCTACGTACCTTTCTCATTTTAATGTAACATTAGTTATCGCAGCACACAAGCAAACACAGGTTTTTTTACATTATACATACATATGGTATAGCCTAATGCAGAAATGCTGTTCAATGTTCTATAACAATCTAGAAACTTAAGTACAAAAAACAGGGATTGATGCCCATTTGTAATTGTCAGATGTGTGTGGTGAAGTGTTAAGACATCTCATCTCCATCGCAGTCCGGTAGTTGTTTCGATTATTATGCTGTTGCATCGAGTTGCTCAGTGAAACTGAACTTGTCATATTTGTCGTGTCAAGCAGCGTTTCCTCTTTCGTGTTTGTTCTTGGCTCCCCCCACCGGGCTTATACTGTAAAATGGTCGATGATTTTTTTTGTGAACCGCCCCGTTCGCTCATTTGAGGAGAGCTGCTGACTTTCTTCTTCAAGCTCGCTTCTTGATGGACATTTTAAAACTTGACAGGTAACGCAAAAGACTTTCGCCGCGTTTTTCTTCACCGTAGGCAATGCTCACGACCTAAAACGGGGCTTTCGCAGCTCGCTGGTAACGGAAATTTTTGGTACGTCATTAATATGGCGCCAAAAGAGTTATACAGTAAGAGTGAGCTTATGTTGCTGTAGCGTGAGATCTCCCTCACCTTCGCATGTCCTGTGCACGCAGAAAACAATCCTCTGTTCGTGGGAAAATAAAACATTGTAAGCGCCTCCCTTGACGGATATCAAACTGAATCTAGACGCTTATCGCAATTCAAAACTGTTTGACACGTTAAATCGATGTCTTGTCACGTCAGTCGAGCAGTCGCTGCGCTTCACTTTGCAAGATTCTGAGGAAATGCTTGCAATTTTCCACCAGATAATCGTTGCCATAAGTGCGAAAAAGACGATTTTAGAAACTCGGCGGATAAGTGCGTAGGAGAGCATCGTTGAAAGAGCCGTACGTTAGTGTGCTGTCGTATCGGAGCTGCTGTGGACTAAGATTGGACGACAGTAACTTTTATTCGGGCTGTGGAGGGGAATCATCCGCCGTGCTGTCACACAGTCTGCTGAAGTGAGAGCTACATGTGCTTGGCCTCAAATGATCCGCTGATTTCTGTCCGTCGATGTGCAGTGAGGATATCACGCCCTCTCGAGCAAACCACAAATAAGGTAAAGCGAAAAACTGTGCCATCTTTTCTAAACACATAGCAACACACTACCTCAGGATGTCTTCATGTAGTGTTTGGTGTCTGTTGGGTGTGTTTTATTCATGCTGTCTCGTCTCAAAACAAGTTTAGAATAATTTGGATGAGGTAATATAGCCATATTCAGTGAGATTGTACGCGGAAACGATATGATTTCTTATTTTGATACGTCAGTTCTGTTTTTGACATTCTGTAATGTTATTTTGGTAAAGTCTCTGGTAGGAAAGACGAAAGTGGCGTAAGCTTTTACTCAACAAATACATTGATAAAGTTATATGAAAGTGAAGAGCATCGATTGCATTGTACAGCTCTAACCCAGATCATATAAGCTTGAATCAACGCTTCTTTTGCTAACACATTATAAACATTGAATGAACTAGCATGCATCCATGGTCAGATTAATAAACAAGCCCTGCGGGTCGTGAGCCACGCCCCCCTCTTCTGCTCACGGCACACAGCGACGTGACGACACACCAGGGGGCGTAGCTGTTGTTTACTTTCATAGCCTGCTTGTGATGAGCTGTAAAGCGTGACCCACGGTTTGATTTACATTACCTCCATATGGGCGTAGTTTGGATTTTGACATTGGTGGGGACGCAAATAATGTCCTTATATTAATCTTAGGTGTCATATTTATTAGGTGTCATATTTATAGATTACACATGTCAAAAACAACAAATATAGAATAGGCCTGTTTTATTTGTGTTTTATATTTTATTTTTTGTGATGTCAGTGAAAATTCTGATTGGGCGAGTAAAATACTGAACCATCAGATTTCTTTCCAATCTACTGCAGCACACCAGTATAACACAAAAAAATAATTGCTAATAATAACAATATTAGTTACTGTAGGTAGCAATTCTTTTATTGTTCACTTTCTTATTTTCTGAGTGGTCTGTTTAAACTACATACACTACTGTTACAAGTTTGCAACTCTTCAGGTTAGTTTTTCTGAATTGCTAAAACACTAAACCCCATTCTCTGAACCAAATTCCCAGTAAACCCATTTGTCAAATCATTCACTCTTGTTTGGAAAACTCATGCACTCTTTTTCAAAACTCTTAACACAAACTTTTCACACTGCAATGCACTTGTGCTAAAAACAGGCAGGCAAAATTACAACACCGTTATCAACATATCATAATGTTTATATTTTTGACTCATGTGTAAATGATTTGGAAGCTTGGTTTAATTTTGAGTACAGGTGAAATGGTTTTGAATGATGGATTGTTTGATTTTGCTAGAAGAGTCAGGGGTTCTGTGAATTTAGTTTGAACATTTGGATATGTTTTTAAGGTTTTAAGAAAATTATTGCTGGGTTCGAGTCGAGAAATGTGTTTTAGCAATTTAGAAAAACTGTAATATGGGATTTCCATGGAAAACACTGTCCCTAAATCATTATGTGTAACAACGTGTCCTGTATATTTTGCATGAAACTAGTGCTGAGTCCCAATTCGCCTACTTATACTACGACCTAAAAGTATGTACTGTTTTTGTGAGGAAAACGTATATACTTTTGAGTGTGTAGTAAAAGAGTATGCACGTTCTGGGACATACTTCGATGACGTCATGCAACGTGAACGAAAACCTGGTTGCCTAGTTACGCACACCACGACTGTTAACAATATTTAATTCATTCTTATAACTTATGTCCAATATAACTTAATTTACTATTCCCATCTTTTTTTCTCATCGTTTTTTTTTTCACAATACATTTTACAATGTGTTCTACCAAGTTGAGAAGTGAAGCAGGGCATCGTTGTAGAACCAAACGCAGGTCGTTTGTGAGGCGGTTGGTTCTGACGTTCATGTGCAATGTGTGTAACGAAAGCTACTTATTTTAAAGTCAAAATATTTCAAGTTTATAGTATAAACTATTGTTTAACGTATTTTATACTTATGTATATAACTCAAAAATACCCGACGAAATTGAACCATGCTTTTATTATAGTAAAAGTGTAGTAACCATGTTTCTTTGGTTGGACTAATAAAGGTAACATTTGTACAGCCACAGTATTACTACAAATAAGTCAGTGTGGTTAAGCTCCTCCCTCGCGCACGCAATGGGTTGTGGGCAATATTAGCCGTTAGAGTGTGCATTGATCTGCACTTCGAATTCTGACCGGAAATAGTAGACCATCCGGGAATCTTTGGGATACTCATTTTAACATACTACGATTTGGGACGTACTAATTCTAGTTTCGCATACTCTTTTGGATGGATAGTATGCGAATAGGGACTCATAACAATTAATCGCGACTAATCGTTTGCAAAATAAAAGTTTTTGTTTACATCATATACGTGTGTGTGGTGTGTTTAATAATTATGTATAAATAAATACACACACATGTAGATATTTAAGAAGAATTTACATGTGTATATACATTTTTATATTAATATATAATGTATATTATATATACATATTTAATCTATAATATGTAATTTTTTTATTATACATGTGTGTGTATTTATTGTTATATTCACAATTAATATACACAGTAGTACACAGACATATATGATGTAAACAAAAACTTTTACTCTGCAAACGATTAGTCGCAATTAATCATTATGCATAATAGCGCTTATTTTTACAAAGCACTTGTAAAAAATTATTCCTGAAAAAACATGTTAAATAAAATAAGTAATAAGTAAAAATCACAAGAAACAGACTGACATCAGTTGTTATATATACATAAAGATCAATTGTTTGGTTTAAATTATTGCTAGAGACATGTCCCTACCCAAATTGACGCCCCTGTGGTCTCTGTTGTCCTTGTCTGTGTGAATCTAGGCTTACGCATGAGTAAAATAAAATCGGCAATTGTTTGCTATTGTAAATTTTTTACTATTTACTTTTGGACATTCTTTTATCATTCAGATCCTCTCAAAATCATCCGGATGTTACATTAAACATGTAATGTCTACCCAATAACCGTCGTGTTTAATCATCTTTTCTCACCTTGGGTGGGTTTGTTTATTTCGCTGCAGAAAATACATTTGCACAGAAAAACATTTATTGCTCCCTTTAGCAGTTGATAGGCTTTTTTGTTATTCAAATGATGTATAATTACATGGAGTTGCAGTTTATTTTTTGCATTAAGCATTGGTTAAGGACCACTTTTCTGATCAATATTAAGCCTCTATATAGATTATACGAGAGATCTTAGTCTTTTATAATCATTACAGATGCACGTTTATTGAACTGCAAAAAGTTTAATGAAATGTATTGAAAAATTCCAAGCGATACCAACACTTCTGTCTTTTTTCACGCTCACTTTAACCAGGATGGTCATCAGATAGCAATGACTTGAAACCCAGGAGAATTACTTTGTGTTTGGAAACTTATGAAAGCATATGAACTATGAAAGACTTGGCACTAGACCTGTTTATGAATGTATATGTTGATATGTTAATCTGACAAATCCACATGAAGCATGATTCTGTGGCTTTTAGCATGTGATTGGTGTAGAAGGAGGTAAGGCAGTCACATGGTTGTGTTGTTATACGAGTGGATTTCCCACATGGGGGAAGACTGGGGCAGTTATTCATGAATGAACTACTGCCTGTGGGAGTTCCTCTCTCTGATGTTACCCTCTCAACTACCCGGCCATGACCTCGCACAACACAAGACTTCCTACTAGTATATGTGTGTCGTGAACATTATCTAGACGGAAATGCTGGACATGCTATTGCTTCGTTCTTTCTTCTGCATAGGAAATCAATCACTGCTGTGTGTGCTTCTGTTTGAAATGTAACTTAAACCCCAAACACACAAATGTGGTCCTGATGCACCGACTGCATCTGTCAGCCTCTAATAGCTCAGGCCATAGTGACATCTCAAATAGTACAGATGAATATTATTCTCCTCCAGATAAATGACTCATGCAGTATTTTTTATTTTAAAGCGGAGTAGTGCTTGTCCACTGAGAGACTGAAGCCGCCTTTCCACTGCACACGACATACGGAAACGACAGTCGGAGTTCTCCCCCTAGTGGCTGTCGTAATGAAGTTTCAGTTTAATCGTATATGGGAGAGAAGCTCATTCCAGCGCAAGATGAAACAATAAACAGCTGACAAATATTGCCAATATTTTTTGGAGAGAACATATGAAGACAAGATTAAAATAATATCATACACAAATTAAATTGCTAATCTATTTATTATCAGTAATCAAAAGTTTTTTTTAAGGATTCAAATGTTACTTATAAAGTTAAACAAAAAGGATTAATAATTTTCACCAAACACACGGTTTATGATTGGAATACAATGAAATGCATCACTTCCGGTCAGCATATCGCATGCGGTTTAGTCGCACAAGTTCAAATTTTTTAACGGATCCAACTGTCAAAACGGATCCGATATTTACGCATACGCAGATGGTCGGCAGCTCACGCAGCCCCTTTGCGACTCTCCATAGGAAATGAATAGGGATGCTCCGATCAGGATTTTTGCAGGCCGATACCGATCACCGATTTGTTGTCTTCGTGATCGGCCGATACCAATGCCGAAACCGATTTTTCAAGCTGATATGCAAGCTCTTTGATGACTGTAACTTTTAACATTTTTTCTAGAGAAAGTAAAACCACAGATGTTGCCTTTGTTATATTACTTGCAGTAATTAGGGATATTATTGTTTTAATAGAGAATCAAATAAATTAGCACAACAAATATTTCTTCTGCAAAGAGAAATTTAATATGCCTTTAAAAAGGCTTATGTCTGTAAAAACTAATGAGAATAAAACAGTTAACAGTCTTTACTGTATGAATTAAATATACACGCATTCGTATGAAGTACAACAGTTCTTTAGTGAAGAGCAGAGAGTGATTTTATTGAGAGATGAATTAGGTTACTGTAGCTTTGATCGCTCTGTTCACGTGCACTGATGACAGGCTGCTGTGTGTGCGCGCGGCGGGTGTATGCAGACGAGAGCAGCTGTGAGGAAAATTAAAGTTTAAACGCTCAAAACTTTAAAACGCATGCAAATAATAAACTTTTGACATGAGGATGCAATTGTCCGCGATAGATATGTGTTGTATACGCTGTTTGATGGGGATGTGAAGACGGGTCGCGATGTTAGGACCGGACCGCGTCCTCATAGAAAATACACATATCTCTGTAAAGGCAAAGAGAGAAATGCAAATCTACACGTCGCTCATCAGCCACGGGTTATAAAAATGCTCTCACTGCGTAAAAATGGTCTCTACGTGCAGCCGCATTGAGGAGCCATATCATGACAGACAAAAGTAAACAGAAAGATCGGTTCACGAGATCGGCAAATTTAACGAGGACCGATCGAGTCATTTAATGCCGTTATCGGCCGATACCGATCTGCGGCCGATCGATCGGAGCATCCCTAGAAATGAATGACTTCTGGCTTATCGGCCGTTGTTTGTCATGTGCAGTGGAAAGGCGGCTTAAGACAAAAATATTGAAATCATTTCCCCTGTCACACCTGTGAGATGGTGAAAAGGAGCATGTTTTAAAGGCTTTTAGAAAGTAAAAATGCTCTTAAAAATAGAGCAAGAAATGCTTCTACCGAGGGGGATTTGAGAGATTTATGCTGCCTGCTGTAGCTTTTTTTAGCAGATTGTTTTGTGTAGTATCATGGTCATTAGAGTAGAGGTAGTTCAACACCTCAAATCTAAGACCAGTCTTGATTTCAGTCGAGTTGACACCACACCATTTTCGGCTGCCCCAGACAAAAAATGGCCATTGTGAAACATTCATGATGATTTCTGTGATCGTAGCTCGTAAACGGTGGTCCTTCATCATACAGGAAGAGATTCTGAGATGGGCATTCAGGGTTCCCACGGGTCCTTGAAATCCTTGAAAGTTTGTGAATCTGGGGGGGGATTCAAGGCCCTGGGACGTTTTTGAAAATATACATACATAGATACAGGTCATTAATAGTGCTTGAATCTATTTTATGCAAGAAGTTTTCTTGAAAAAAATCCATATTACTCTTTGTTTAGTGTAGGACAATATCATAAAAATTGTAGACTTTTTAGGCACATTTGCCAAATTGTTCGCTTTAAATGCTTATATCTTCTGTATGTAAATGTTGATTCATACCAAAATGCTTTTTTGCATAGTTGTGTTTGACACATGAAAACGTCTCGGGTTATGCATGTAACTGTTGTTCCCTGAGAAGGGAACGAGACGCTGTATCTCCCTTGCCATACTCCTGCGTCCCTGTAAAGCCGTCTTTGGCAATATTTCAGATAGCGATATACTTCCTGGCTCCCTGTCTTTTTCTTTAAGCCTCACCATTGGTTGAATTTGATATACACATTCAGACGCACTTACCCCTGGAGGCGTCCCCAAAGTGTCACCGCAGTGACGCAGTGCAAGTTCCCTCGAAAGGAAACTGTAACAATGTATCTTAAAATAGGGGTGGGAATCGCTTGGACCCTCATGAATCGATTCAGAATCGATTCTTAGGGTCCCGATTCAATTCAGAATCGATTCTTGACGTACTAATTTGCATATCTGTTACGTCAGTACGTCACATTTGCTATCAAAGCCAGGTTAATGTTTGCGCTTTTGCTACTAGTCTCTAAACTGTCATATACTGTACTTTAATGCAACTAAGAGATAATGTCATTCTTATATACATATATGTCCTGTTTCTGTTGTAAGACATTAAAACCAGTAAAAATAGTAATTAAACGTGACATATTAATTCTATATGTTAACCGGAATTAACTTCCACGAACTGACTAACGTTAAGCGTCTAATCATCATCATTATACACAGTGATTGGCAGTATTACTGTATTTATATAATGCAGCTCACCCAGCGACTGAATAACAAACTATGTGCATATTTTTACAGAAGTATATTCATGTTATATCTAAACAGTCAGCGGATGGTTTAGGGCATGGGTGTCCAATACGTCGATCGCAAAGGCAATGCCGGTAGATCGCACATAACTGCTGCTCCACACGTGAAATTGTCATTATGGTCTTTTAATTGTGAAACACGCAGGTCGTTTTGAGTTGCTGCGCCTTATGTCTCAAATGTGTTTTGCCAGGCCACTGCAGCTCAGTCGTTTTTAACTTCCACAATTAACAAGGATGCGCATTCTTGTCTCACGCAGGAGTTGATCCACGCGCACGGTGTCTGTGTGTGAGCGAGCAAACGAGAGAGGGAGAGAGAGGCAGCGTAGCGCTGATTTGTATGCTTCTGATACTGTTGTAATTGTTTAGTTTGTTTCACTAAACCGCATCTCCGCTATTTTAAGGAGTACTCGACATGTACTCAAGGATTTTTTAAAAACTCCTCAAAAAGAATCGAGATATATGCAGTATAGTCCTACAAGCATTTAAAGTTTTCTTTCTCTTCTGCTCTTGTAAGCTCCGCCAAAGAGGCTCCGCTATGCGCTCGTGCTGTGCGCGCTCTCTTAAGTTGTCCGTGTGCATCACCGCGCTCCCCCTGTTGAGTTCCGCCTTTTGGTTCTGATAACGTCGCGTTATTATTTTGTAAAATAACATAAGAATCGATTCTTGACATTTGTGAATCGATTCAGAATCGGCCCACGTCCGAATCGCGATTCATCTAAGAATCGTTTTTTTGTCCCACCCCTATCTTAAAAGGTAACACGATGTAACCTTGCGCTCTTTTAAAATGTGTCCCCACTTTTAGTCCTTGAATTTGAGGGTATTGGACCTGAAAAGTCCTTGAAAGGTCCTTGAATTTGAAGTTAACTAAGGTGTGGGGACCCTGGGCATTGTTATGGTATTGCGATCAAAGATAGCCTGCTATTCTTTTCTGGCAATGTCAGAAATGTGTCTCAACAATCAGTAAACATGTCTTTAAAGATTGCCAACTGTAACCAAAATGACTTTTAAATACATTTTTCCTGAGGGACTTTTATTTTGACGCGGTGATCTGTTATGATAGAGTAAACATGGAAACTGAGTTTTCGGTTGTGGAAGAACCGTCTATGGGAAGAACACAGACGCTGGATAACGGAGGCTCAGAACATAACATTTGGAATGCCTGATTAAAGTTTGTTTTTGAAGAAGTTACTGCTCGCGTGGGGAGTGTTTGTTTACTCTGTGTACTGCGGATTCATTTGTAAAGAAGCAAGTCGATGCTGGATTTGCAGAGAGACTGTGATTGTGACTGTGACTGTGCACCACTAATATTGGATCTGACAAAAATGACACAGCAGTATACACAGTAAGTAAAACATTTTACTTTATTTAAGTTACTGCGTTTCACTATTGCTTTGTTAGAAGAGATCGCTTGATATGTCCTGTTGTAACATCCGTGTCTAAACATGTATGTTTGACTGTTTTAATTTACTAAAAACATTAAACGAATAATAAAGGTACAACACTTAACAATACGACTGTAATATAACGGTAGAAATATACAAAGTTAGTGATAAGGAAGGACTTATCACCCGCATTTACATTCTGAGGCCCGCTTACTGTGTTGTATACGGTAATTTTTAAAGTTGCGTTTGAACGGTCCAACACTCAACAAAGCTTTTTTATCATATATCTGTGGTATGTAACGTTACGTGTATCTAGGAGCAACCTCACAAGCACAATAGAAATATACATAGTTAGTGATAAGGACTTATCAGCTGCGGTTTAGATTCTGATGCGTGCTTACTGTGTTGTTTACGTTAATTTAGTCACGTCAAGTTTAAAGTTTATACTTTACTATATGTATTGTCATTTATATCCTTAGCACCAAGAATCTTTTGTGGGTCAAACATCGATGTGTTCGGCTGCTATTTTTACACATTAATGTTTTTAAAACATTTCCCCACATGTAATGACGGGGAATGAAGCTGTCCAATCATAGCAGTGGGTGTTTACGTCCAGGTCTTCAATGCGCCCCGCCCCTTCAAACGAACCATTTCTCCAGAGAGCCACTAATCCATGTTAGAAAATAGCCTATTACTTATTGCTTTTGATGTTTTTGAATGTAAAAACCACGCAAACATCATAAGTAGACATCAGACAACAGAATAAAACAATAAAATTGACAAATTCACCGCCCCTTTAATTTAGCCACAATGTGTTTCAGCAAATGGAATGATTTTTGGTATTTTGGGAATTTTTTTCAAAAACTCAACAATACACTGCAGACAAATTTACTACCCTAATTGAGTTGTTTGTGGATGAAAAAATCCACTAAATTAAACTGTTATAATGGATCTAATTATAATGGATTAGATAAATATTTGGATCAATCTGTTAATCAACCTCAGCACTGATAAAAAAAACTACCAAATGTTTACAAAAATTTCATGATTTAAAATCTTTAATTGCCAAGTTAATTAGTGATGTCACTGATTTGGGGCAAAAAACACACAAAATTACAGATTTTCAATATAAAAAGTGATTGTGGACAGGATTTTTAAAAACATTTTTCACAGTCTTGAGCATGTCAAAGATTAGTAAAAAACATTGGCTTTAATGCATTTTCAGTTTTTGTGCAGCATCAGATTTAATTTTTTAACTGGTGCACAAGGGAGATGCTCTCTCCTCAATACTAACTCTGGTTTCCATGTTTTGTGGGGACATTCCATAGACGTAATGGTTTTTATTAGTGATGCACCGATGTATCGGCCGCCGATATTTATCGGCCGATATTTGATGAATTAGAAACCATCGACATATCGGTAATAGCACGAGAAAGGCTGATACCGATTGTTTTTTAATTAGCCACATAAAGGCAATGAGTTTCATGTCTGTTGTTCAATTAAAATGATTTAATGTTCTGGTGTGCACTACACTTAAGCACCGACAGAAAACCTTTGTTGAGCTGGCTCAAATGTCTTGGACAATAAAAGAAACAGACTGCACTTTAGTGGGGGAAAAGAAGTCCAACTTTTTTTGAAGTTGCAATAGCACCGGCATTATTTATGTTTATTAAAGAAATCCATTATATGTCAAAAATGAGTTGATGTTGTTAATAAAATAAATGCTGAATAGCAAAAACCACCTTTGAAGGTTGTCATGTTGTCGTCTTATATTTGTTTTAGCTTAATTTGTGCCTCTCTTATTATGTTGGTCAGTTGAATGTTAATTAGATCCAATCCATGTTCAGTCAAAATAATTTGATGCAGAAATAAACTAGCTAATAGACCAACTGTATAGTATTGTATACAAGTGTTTAATATCGGCATCGGTATCGGCCAGCAGTTGTCTGTTTAAATCGGTATCGGCATCGGCCCAAAAAAATCCTATCGGTGCATGCCTAGTTTTTATACTGTACAAACTGTATATTCTAACCCTAACCCCAACCATCACAGAAAACTTTCTGTTACTTCACATTTTCAAAAACATAATTCTGTTTGATTTATAAGCTTGTTTCCTTATGGGGACCTCAAAATGTTTCCACAAGGTCATAAAAATACTGGTATTCCTATCCAGGGTACTAAAAGTCTGCATGGTAGTAAAAGGTAGTAAAAAGAAACTACCAAATTTAAGGCCATTGAAAGTTTGTAAAAGGTAACATTGTGTCTCCATGTTTTAACTTCATCTAGCATAGTTTAAAAATATATACGGTGCTAACAGGACCTGAATGAGTCGGATTTAATAGCAGTGTTGTAGAAGTAAACTGTGAGTTCCGTGGTTAATAGCCTATCAGCGACACCAACAAGTTGTGCAAACTTGTCACCTTTCGGCGAAATTCGCCGTTTTTGATCCAAAATAGGTCATTCTTGTGATT